>NW_024378931.1:5000-72552 GCF_016835505.1 Polypterus senegalus
AAAGCGGAGGATATATATATACATATATATATACCAGCGTATATAGCGGAAGTAGTGTGTTAAAAAGGTACAAAGAAAAAAGAAAAGGGAACATTTTAAAAATAGCATGTAACTTTCAATATGCAGTATTTGTTTTGTGAGTGTTACTGAGTGTTGCTGTCATCAAAAGATTTTGATTATGTTCACTCAATCAGGTTCATGTTGCTTAGGATGTGTTGTTCAGTTACAAATTTCCGTGTTTGTCAATCGTTATAAGAATGACAGGTTTCATTCATCGGTGTTCTTGCATCAATAAACAACATCTTCTTCTTATCTGAGACCTGACCTGCTTACGGGTTTTATACTTTAGGGACAGTTCCACAGTAGCTGCATTTATGAATATGTATCAGGCGAAAACACATATTTTTTTGCTGCTGCCTTTTCAATTGTGTAATTCGGTTTTTGTTCAGCTCTTTGGAACTGTTGCTTTTTATCTGTGCACTGCGTCGGGTCCCGTGAGCCACTCGGTGTGCCCATCGAAGGTTTCCCAGCAGCTGTAGTGCCGGCATCTCGTGCTATGTCCAAAAGCTTTGTTAATGTTACCTTAGTCCTGGCACTTACAAAACTTTCTCTACTTGGTTTAGCTGAGTTTGTGCCAAACACCATGACCATCTCATCTTCCTCTGCATAAGTCCTTAACCCGTAGATATTTGGTAGGGGTTTGCTGTTGGATTATAGCTAGCGGGGCCTTACCATGAGCAGACACTTTAATTACAAGCAGCCAGCAACAACCTGTCTATGAACTTAATTTAAAAGTCATAAAAGTTTACTTCGTGCTTTGTTTTCAGTAGCAGAACTCATCAATATGGTTGTATATGTCATAAACAAACCTTCTTATTGTTTGGCTGCCTTCTCAATTCTATGTTTTCTTCAGGCGCTTTTTGGGGTCTTCCTGATTTTCTATGTGCTGCGTGATGATTCGTGGGAGGCGCGATGTCACACGAAACTCCGCCCCCCACGGCGTTGAAGCTCATCTCCGTACAATAAATGGAAAAAACTGTTCAGTTATGACCATTACGGCGTAGAATTTCGATATAAACCTGCCCAACTTTTGTAAGGAAGCTGTAAGGAATGAACCTGCCAAATTTCAGCCTTCCACCCACACGGGAAGTTGGAGGGTAGTGATGAGTCAGTGAGTGAGAGTCAGTGAGTTAGTGAGTGAATAGTGAGTGAGTGAGTAGATGGCTTTGCCGCCTATTGATATGAATGTATGTGTGTTATATATGTATATTATATATATATATGTATATATGTGTGTGTGTGTGTGTATATATATATATATATGTATGTGTGTATATGTACATATATTAGATAATATATGTATATATATATAGATATGTGTATGTGTAGATATGTATATATATAGATTTTTCTTTTTTTTGGCTGCATTGGTCAGATTACTCCATTTGACTTCCGGTTTGAGTGAGCAGCTGGGCGGGACTGAGTACATACGCTGCTGCTCATTAACTAGAAATTAATTTTAGACTAGTGATTTGATGCTTCAGCCTAACCTCCGTTTCGTTGGAAACTTACTAGATTTATTCTCTGGACGTCTATGAGCTGCCTACGACCTCTCTCGCCTATAATGTGGACTGGTAGGATTTTTGTTTTGGTTAATGTTTGTTTGGAGTCTTCTGTGGCTCGTTATTCAACCTCGACTGGCCTCCTCCTCAATGCCCAGCTGCTGAGCTGCAACTTCGACTGCGTCTTCTCCAATCTGTGCCTCTGCTGTCGATTGCTATATTTACGACCGGACGTCATACTTCTCCTAAATCGGAGATACATTCATCGTGGAATTCCGCGGAGAAATTCTGAGCCGGGCGCCTCGAAAGAATTAACTGCTTTGGTCTGATTTTGGCACCCTCCATAACACAGATAGGAGCGCTGACCATAGCGTGGCCAGCTTAGCTCGGTCATTAACACCACTGTCAAATGTGACAGCAACATTGTCTTTGGTCATGAACATCCGGCTCACTTCAAGCAAGGGATCTCATTCAGGATCTCCTCATTGACCGTAAGTTTATTTCTCTGTTTAACTGAAACTTGGCAGCAACCTCAAGACTTTTCACAACAATGAATGCACCCCCCCTGGGGTTTGTTTGCTGTCAACCTGTACATCTGGCCATGGAGGGTGTCGCGATAATTTGCTCGAAGTGGAAAAGTCCTGCCGTTGCCTGCTCCTGCTGTTAGCTCTTTTGAATCGACTGTGTGTCAACTGTCTGGGCCAGTTCAACCATTATTGCAACTGTCTGCGATCTCCTAAGTCTAACAACAATTTTTTGAACGATCTTGCTACCTTCATACCAATCTATCTGTAATTACTCCAAATATAATTCTGCTGGGGGATTTTAAAATACACCTGGACAATATCAATATCCCTCTCACTAGAGACTTTTATCTTGCCTGGAGAGTTTTGGTTTGTGGCTTTTGATATTTACACCACATTATAAAGGACATATCTTGGACCTAGTTGCTGCTCTGGTGTTGTTCCTTTTGATCTTACAGCAGATGAACTCACTATCATAAACCACTTTCTCCTCTCTATTCAATACTAAACTTACCTTTTCATTCCCTAAAACTTTACGTCTCATAGCCTTTCGTAACATTAAGATATTAACCGAATTTGTCTTCTAGAATTGATTCGCAAATGGACTTTTTATAATTTATCCACTCCCATAGAACCCCAGATACTCATATTATGACACTTGTCTTAATGGTATTCTTAATTCTCTGGCTCCATAAAAACCACATCTATTTCTTTTCCTTTCTGCCCCTGGTTTTGTACCTGAACTTCGGCTTCTGGCTAAAGGCAGGCAACGAAAGGAGTTGTTTAAAAACCAGACTCTTTGTCACAAAGAGATGTATAAAAAAATCATCTGCTATTGCAAAAGAGATTGTATAGCTCAAAACAAATCTAATTATTACACTCAGTTAATTACTTGTAATACAGGTAACACCAGAATCTTTTTGTTTCTTTATAATAATATTTACACAACCTCCAGACTCTTTACCATCTCACCTTTCTCCAACTGCTATAATTCTCTTTATGTCTTTTTTCATTGAAAATCCAAAAACATACATCAACACCTTGGTCCAGATCCTTTCTGTATTTCTTCTGAACTACACTCACCCTATTCACTCTTTCTCTTCTTTCCAGCTTCCCACTTCCTCTGAAATCTCTCAGATCTCATGTCTACAATCAAGTGTCAACTTGTCAGCTGGACCCACACTACAGTTTGGTTAAAGTAAATACTCCCTCTCTAGTCCC
This sequence comes from Polypterus senegalus, assembly GCF_016835505.1. NCBI lineage: Eukaryota > Metazoa > Chordata > Cladistia > Polypteriformes > Polypteridae > Polypterus > Polypterus senegalus. The sequence continues at coordinate 8,308 of NW_024378931.1, forward strand.
TCTTATTTCTGCCATCATTCCTCTTCTCTTACCAACAGTATTATTCCTTATCTTATAAAACTGCTCTTTATAAATCCCAATACTAAAAAAACCTGGTTGTGATCTACTAATTTCAATAATTTTACTTCCATTTCTAACTTGCCCTTTATCTCAAATTCTTGAAAAAATAGTAGCTATCCAACTTCACAACCCTTGTCCCACAATAATCTATATGAGAAGTTCAGTCTGGTTTCGCCCACATACTTAGTACAGAAGCAGCACTTGTTAAGGTACCAATGACCTTCATATGGCTGCTGATTACTGGTCTAAATCACTATTTCATCCTTCTTGATCTGGGTGGCTTTTGATACTGTTTGTCATACCATTCTCCTTAATAGATTATCTTTGATTGGCGTACTCACACTCCACTTGATTGGTTTGATCTTACCTCTCAGGCGCAATCAGTTCATACAGCTTAAAACCTTCATCCCAACCCACACACCGCTGTTACTTCTGGTGTGCCCCAAGGCTCTGTCCTGGGGCCTTTCTTATTATTTACCTTCTTCCCCATGGCAATATTTTATGAAATATAACATTAACTTTCACTGTTATACTGATTTTAGCTACCTTGCTGGTAAACCCCACCTCCTCTTTTCCCACCACCCACAAAGCTTATTGACTGCATTTCTGAAATTAAATCTTGGTTCTCTTCAAATTTTCTTAAAATTAAACAGTGATAAAACTGAGGTTCTCTCATTGGTTCAAAATCATCATTATCCAAAACCAACAATCTTTCTTTTATTATTGATAACTCTGTTGTTCCCCATCATCTCAGGTCAAGAGTCTGGGTGTCATCCTCAACAGTACTCTTATCTTTCAATGTCACATTAATAACATCACCCGGTCCTGCTTCTTCACTTACATAATATTAATCGCATTAGCCCTCCCTCCTCCTCATACCACTGCCATTCTTGTTCATAGTCTTGCATCTACTTTTAAACGGATACTGCAGTTCTCCTCTTTGGTTTCCTAATAAATCTCTTCATAAGCTTCCAGTTAGTCCAGAATTCTGCAGCCACGTATCATCACTGGAATCCCATCTTTTCACCATATTATAGATGCAGCAGCTTCATTGCTCGATCAAGTTTAGTATTGATTTTAAAGATTCTACTACTAACGCAAGGCCATCATAACCTTGCACCTCCATATCTGTCTGACCTTCACATGTTGCCATTCCACTCCGTAACCTTAGTCCTCTTCCTCCACCCATCAGCCGTTCCTCCCGCCCGTCTAACCACCATGAGCAGAGCTTTCAACCGTTCTGTTCCCAAGCACTGGAACTCATTACCTACTCGGATCATAGAAATACATCAAATCATATTCATCTTTCAAATGTAAACTTAAACACATTTGTTTAAAATGGCTTATTCTTCTTCCTCCTGATTATAGTGGTTTTGTTTGGTTTTAATTTTTTAGATTTTCTGATGTTTTAAGTTGTTTATAATTGTGTTTTTTTATTTATTTATTTCTCTATTGTTCAGTGTCCTTGAGTTCTTTGAAATGCGCCTTGTATAAATAAAATGTAGTAGTAGTAGTAATATGTTTATATATATATATATGTTTGTGTGTGTGTGTCTATATATATATATGCCAGCAGCAACACTCATAACAGTAAACCAAAACAATTACATTAACAATCATGTTCGTTATTTTTAAAATGTTTCCTTTTCTTTTCATAACTTCTTTAACACACTACTTCTCTCTCGCGAGCGCGAATTATTTTAACTGGTTTAACTTATACTGTATTGCTTTGCAGCTGACATTTTCTGAGAGAGTTAATGTGCCACAATGAAATGCAATATTTCAAAATTAAAGTGTACCAACAGTTTCTTTGCCAAGAATGTCAAAAATACATTTATATTTTTACTATTTAGCCTATTATTAATGAATTTCTAGTAATCCACTTATAGTACATGGAAATGAGTAAGGGATAGAGCTGGACCAATTCCTCTCATCACTCCCATTAATTACAGACTAATGGCATCATGAATTGAACGGCATGCCTTCCAAACAGTGTTAAGTGGATTTATAATTCACCATATGCTTGAACAAAAGCTCTAGGTTTTGTTTGTTTATAATATTATTCGGCACAGTGGCTAAAACAGTATGAACAATTTTGGCATGAGCACAAAAAAGGACATATCTGCATTTTGTCGAGGAATGAAAAAGAGAACAGACTATAGTGTTTTTAAGCCTCACATTACTGTCATTACAATCATAAACTGGATTTATTAATTGTCCATGAACCTGTTATACTTAACAATTAAAAACCAAACTCCATTCCATGACTGCAATTTTATACACACTCTTAAATCTTACAAATGAATTTGAAAGATGAATAAGCAAACTGCTGCAAAGTCAATGAAGGTCATTAAATTATTACACAAAGGTCAGAATGGAAGGTCAGCCATTTTATTATTGAACATAACTTTCAGCAAAGCAGCATGATATAAAGAGACAATCACATGGAGAAACTTATTTAAAATATATACCGATAAATTCAAGACAGCAACGCAACAACTGTAACATTCATTAGAACTCATGGTATGCAAAATTGAATTACATACTCTGGTATTGTTAGTAAACTGTTGAGCTTCTACCAAGTGGTGTACAGGTACTCTGTGAAAGTTTTGTGCCATGTTAGCTCAAGTGACATCTCTACTCTATTCTATTATGGTAAAAGGTGAAATGAAATATTTTTTAACTAAGCAGTTCCTAAATAGTATGTTTAACCCTTTAAAAGCTCAATGTTTTATCTGTTTTCTGCTACTTTGATTTAACTAGCTATAACTGTCATCCTTCACTCAATATTCGCTCCTGCTCCTCAAAATAAAGGTCAGACATTTCTCTTTAGATTATTTACACCTGGAGAGTTAGTTGTGTTGTACACAAATGTTGCAGAAAATAATGCATTCTTCATTATTCTGCACCATTATTCTTATTTATTTTCATTTGGTGTTGGAATAGGGTTAAAGATACTTTAAATGTGTCCAGTAAGTGTGTCAAGGAACACAGAAGACTATTGTTATGACATATATATATATATAAGCAATATTTCTAGTTTGAATGTTTTAAAACAGTACAAACCTGGATTGTTTTCTCACTTTACTGTTTTCAAATAAGAAATCCATAATTATGTAAATAATGTCTAATCCCAAAGCCTACATATTTTAAAGGGCAGATCTTACACTATCAGAATATATATATTGTTGGTAAAGAAATTATAGTGTTTATCCAGATTATAACTCTTGAAACCAAGAGTTTCAAAGTTCAAAACATCTACAAAGAAAAATTGTTAGAAATAGAGTGGAAACCATAGAGAATGAATAAGGTGTCGGTTAAAGTTGAAACACGCCTCTCATTTAGTAGATGATAGTCTCTTTGTGAGGTGAATCAGGATACAGGTGGGTGGAGGCATTGGCGGCTTGGTGTTGCTGTGATAGACAATTCAGCCATCTTTGAGGAAAAGAAAAACATTGCACTGTGGCATTGAGTTATGCTTTAATTATAAATAATAATAAAAGTGCTGAATTTTTGCGGTTTTTAGAAAAGTGTACTTATTGTTTTGGTCCCTTGATTGGTTCCAAAATAAATAGGCTGAATCTAAAGGGTTAAAAGCCCCAAAGTTTTTTTTTGACAGAGAGTGCCATTGATTATGGGTCTTTTATACTACTCCAGATCATATGCTTAATGTGTTAATTATCTTTATTGTAATTATTTTTATGATTAACAACAACAATTAAATAAGAATTGAATAAAAGCACTAGAAGAAGCCTGGCAGCATGGTGACGAACAATGCTGCCTTATAGATCTGAAATTAGCTTTTCAGCTCCCAAAGCGCCTTCACCTGTTTGTTAATCCTATCCCTGTGTGGGAGATTTTTTTGAACGTTTTTGAAAAATTGCCATTTTCACCACATTTCAAACAGGTTAAAATGGATGGATGGAATGTTATAGGTAAGTATTTGTAAGCAGACTGAAAAAAGGCAGAGTAGATATAGTCAAAACAACAGGGTTGCAACAAGTAGTGTCAAAAACAGTGGAAAGAACACTTACATCTCTGTCAAAAACCAAATACCCTAAAAAAAAAAAATATAGGCGAATTGTAATGCATTTAGTTATCCACAAAGCTGGACTGGAATAACCTGAAAGAAAGCTGTTTATATTGCTGTGCTGATGACATAGTCTGGGAGGATACCCCAGCAGCCCTTGAGTTACAAAGCTAACACATGGTAGCACCCTAACAAATATGAATGGGGAAAAATATAATAATACTAATAACATTTCCTTTGGATACGACTTTCAAATGAAAACAGGCATGCTTACAAATCTCTGGTGTATTAGATCTGCTTAATTACAGTTTACTGTGCATATCAGAATATGCTTGGGAACACATAGTTCAAGAACGCCTGATGACCACAACCGTCAGTACAGTCTTAGCTAAAATCCTAAGGATAAGTTTGGTTGACCATTCTAAGGAGCCCTTTTGCTGATGTCACTGATGTGATATACATTTCTGCTTAATGTTCAGTGTCAAAAATAGAAATACACAAGTTTTAAGGTTTCTTTTGGTAAAATAGATGGGAGAAAAATTTTTGACAATTACACACTCATTCTGTAGCTCTTTATTCTATATATATTGCTGCAGCAGTTTAAAATAATTACTATTACATTTGCTAATCCAAATAATACATTACCAATAACTGCACGAAAACGTACGACTTGTTCATGAGATACTGCAGATTAAGTTTCATTGTGCTCTAAAAGAAGTGATCATTGCTGGAGTTGTGATCAAAAATATTTCGAAAAAGACTCAAGTATTGTGGCCGATAGACCACACTAACCCCAAAAACAAACGCTGGAAACGCTCACATTATAAAAAGCACACATGATTTATTTACAGTTCAGTGACCCCAACAGCACAAACACACACTTTCTTTTCCTTTTTCTTACAACTTTCTCCTTGTCTCACTCTTTCTTTACCTCTGGTCATGCTTTCTCTCTTTCTCCTCCATTTCTCATAGCAAGCTTCGCCGTCCTCCTTCAACACTGGCTCCTGGTGATGTCTGCTGACCCCTTATAAGGCACCCGGTGGTGGAAGACCTGCTCTTCAGGGCTCAACAGCATGGTGTGGCGCCCCTTGGCACCAGGTTCCCAACAGGCTACCAAACTTCAACTCCATGAAGCCTGAAGGAGTCAAGCACCACTGCAACCCAGGGCTGCCATCTACTCTATAAAATGAACTGCATGTGTGGTAATGTTTAATTGATATCTAAAGCATTGTTTAAAATTTTACAACTTGGTTTATATACTTTTAAACTTTTTTAACACAAATTTCAACATTGTTACATTATTACATGTGTAATATTTCTGGTGCATATTCTGACATTGTGAATCCAACACAATTTCCTGAAGTACATCCTCCAACTATATGCACTTTATATTCTATTTTCATTAAAAAAGTTAAAAAGAGAGAGAGAAAATAAAGTGTACTAAAATTATCACCGGTAGGTACTTGCAGTCAAAAAACTTTCATGATTGTAAAATGATTACATAATTATTTACACTGTACATACCTATTTACTCAGATTCTTACCAGAAATTGTTTTTATTTTGGGAATCTATTTTATGTTGCTTACCTGGAAAAGACATGTATGTGCATACTGTATGTACGGCAAAAGTATGCCAGGAAAAAACTGGTGCACTCAAACACTTAATAATTAAACTTGTGTACAAAGTCTATCTACTTATACTATTTAAATAAACAAGTGAAAAATATATTAATTTTGTTTGTACACAGAGTTTTAAGATCAAATTGTTCTGGTGTACAGACCGCGTTGTACTTCAAAGCTCCGTGCTTGTCATGAGATAACTGATCATTACGCCATCTTTAAATAGGTTTTAGATATTGATTTTATTAATTGGCATAGATTGACTTTAGTCACAATCCAAAAGAGGTTTTACCAAAAAGAAATCATTAGGTCAATTGTTTTATTAAGCAAAAAAAATAAAAAAATCAGCCAAAAAGACTGTATTAGTTCGAAAGATATTTATAATTAGTTTTCTCTAGGAATTTTCTGTATTTATTTATAGTCTTTCCATTAGGTTATAAGTACATTAACCTGAAAATGAAGATGTGGATCAAAATTGCTTCTCAGAGCCAGACCCTGCAAAATTGTAGAACATTCAACTGTGATGCTATTCTAGTAGCAGTAGCCTATGCATGACATGGTTTAAAAGCAGTGCATCTGTCAGGTTGGGATTGAGATCTAGAAAGTTTCTTAGGGTTTAATAATACTGGTAGAAAAGTAATAACATCAAGGAAAAAAATCTAAATTAGGTCAAATTATGAATACATTGTGGCTCAACACAATTCCGGGATCGAATAAAGAATATTTATTTGTCAACATGTTCCAGTAATCACCAGCCAAAAGATCAATAGCCGAAAACAAATGTCATTTTTCATCCTCCTTTCTTCCTTCAAGAAAGTTGCCTGCTGCCTCTGACTCTTACTGAATTAGAAATGAGTGGCGGGTTCTTCTTTTAAATCCATCCTCCAAAATTGTTTCTGGTGGTATGCTCAGGTTGTCCAAGAGCACTTCTAGGTTATTAAGAAACCAGACGTCTTCCCCCCAGCAGTATCCTCTGGTGGTATCCAAAAGACCCGGCGAGTTTGATTCTGACTCCAACCATGCCACCCTGTAGGTTTCTTAATCATGTTCAGCCTTCAGGAACACTGCCATCTGTTGCAGAATTAATTGCTCCATTATGGCCTGGCTGGGCAAGAATCCTCCTTTATCCAGCCCAGGACACCTGTCCTTCCTTCATAGCACCTGATATTACAGAGTTACAAACAGTTAATACATTAATTTTCTGAATATATGTCATGAAAATCAGAATATATGGTCAAAACTTAAATATAACAAGTCATTTCGAATATATATAAAGTCAAAACTTGAATATATAAAGTCAACATCGGTATGTATAAAGTCAAACTTGTTTCCTGAATATATAAAGTCAAAACTTGCCAGATATATAAAGTCAGAGCTGGAATATATAAAGTCAAAACTTGAATATATAAAGTAAGCTGGAATATATAAGTCAAAGCGCCGGCTGACTTTATATATTCTAGTTTTGACTTTATATATTCACTGATGACTTTATATATTCAGGACACAAACTTTATATATTCCAGTGCTGACTTTATATATTCCATTAACGACTTCAGGCTTTGACTTAATATATTCCGACGGTGACTTTATATATTCAGCTTTGACTTTATATGTTCAGCACTGACTTTATATATTCAGCGCTGACTTTATATAATCAAGGTTTGACTTTATATATTAGGAAATTGACTTTATATATTGAGTTTTGACTTTATATATTGAGATGACTTTATATATTCAAGTATTCTGTTTGGCACCCTGTATATATATATATATATATATATATATATATATATATATATATATATATCTTTTCTAATTGAATTTAGGCTGGAATGACCATGTGTAAATTACGTGTTTGAAATACAAGAACCTCTGAATGGAAAAAAGAAAATTGTCCATATTCTAAACCCCTCCAAATTCTAGATTAAGATTTAGGAAAGGCCATGAAACTGGACAAATCTATCATCAATCCATCAAAGAGATAGTTGTGGTTTGCCCTCCGAGGACTTTAGGATTTTGAAACTTAATGTTCAGAGCTCTAAAAAGAAGCTGATAATCTCACTGTATGATTGGGTTCTTAGGGTGAGTTGTTATTTTCACTTCAGAGTCACAGTTCCTTTACCCTTTCGGTATTTATCAAAATGGGATACACAATAAAACTTTAGTAGATTCTAGTTCTGCTGAAAACTTTATTGGATTCTTCTTTGATAAACTCCTATAATTTTGCTTTTTACCTGCAAAACCTGAAATAAAAATTAAAATTCTCAGTAGAGTTCCTATTTTAACCACACCTCTGGAAATTTTACTGGTTAGCCAATCTAAATAATTCGATTTTGCTAAATAATTGAGAATGTACAAAATTGGTTCTGTGTTCCCTTGATATTCTAAAGTAACCTGAAAACAATTTAGGAATCAAATGAATTTGATTTCTGGGAAGAAACATTCTTTGGCTGTATCTGAAATTAAAAATAATTCCCAGTTTAATCTGCTGTTCAGTTAGCACTATACACAAAGTGTATTCAGACTTCATTAATGATTTTGTTAGCAAGCAGAAATTATTAAGTTGCTCCTTCCTGTCACTATGATAAGTGCAAGCAAAATTTTACCGGGACCTGTTGCCAAAAAAAATAAGATTATATGCTTTACCCAGAATCAGACAGGCGCTTAATGAAATATTTTGGGACAGCAGATTTATTCACCTTTAAACTAGCCCTGGGAGCAATGTTTTCATTTTGTAGAAAATGGATAGCACAAATCTGCCTGTCTTGACTATAGAACTTAATAAATCAATGTTTACAATATTTATTAATTACCATGATCTAATTTCTTAAACTAAATATATTATTCTACAATATTTAAACATTAGATTTATGAAGTAATGATGAATGAAATATGTGCTCTAGAATATGTAGTCAAGCCATTTTAGGATCATATTTTTCCAAAACATTTATAAGATGTCTAAAGGATATTTTGTTTGGTATCTATCAAGAACATATTTTAAGAATAAATTATTGTTGATGGATTTTTGAAAGAACATTTTGTACCATTAAAGAAACTACTCTTTGCTTTCAAGAATTGGCTAATATATTGAAGTAATAGAAATATTCTGATTGCATAGCTTTGTGTAAGAATTAATAGTAATCTAATTGCTTGGTCACAGTTTATTTCCTATTTCTGGAAGAGCTTTTATTTGTAAATTAAACAAATCTAGTGTTCATTCAGGAAAATGTGATAATGGAAGAAAATTGAATCAAGAATTCCAGAAATATTGATGACTTCAGTTTAACTTGATGACTATCGTTCCTATCATAGAATTTGTAGAAGCAATCATGAAAATAAAGACATAGGAATTTCACCTTTGGATGTGTTTGTAGTTAACTGAAATCTGTGTGAGAAAATAGAAATGTAGGCATTGTTTGAGATCTAGAACTTCGAGCTTACTCATGGTGGTGTTCACTATATAAGATAACATATCCAATAAATGAATTGATTGTTTCAAGTTCGCAGCTTGTAGATTACAGGTGGGAGAGTTTGTGAGATCTTTATAACCAGAATCTGTCTTTAAGCCCTTGTCAAATGTGAATTTTGTGAAAAAAACTTACTTTCTACAGATTAACTCTGAGTCTGCTTCATCTTGCCCAACTTACTGTAAGAGTGATTTGAGCTACACAGTTCTCGTACCTCCTGTACGTTCTAATAGCCAAGCTGTATTATGTTAAAACTTGCACTTTTCTTTTTCTTGAGGTATCATGTAGGAAAATCTCAAAACCCAAAGCCTTGTTAAAAGCCATTTGAACAGAACGACAAAGGGCAAATCAAAATATCTTTGAGAACCAAGAGCAGTGATAATGAATCAGTTTAAAATTTTATATAGTATGGGTACCCAATTTTATGCCTTGGAAATTCTCAAATCCACTACACTGTCCTTTTTCCCTTAAAAAAAAAAAAACAGGACATGACAATCCATAACCATTAATGTACTACTCACTGTCAAATAATGCTTTAATACATTTCATAGAATGTAAGCCTGTAACACTTTTCATTTAATTCAGTCTACTAAATTTTGTCTGCTTTTCTGTGATGTGTTTTGAGGCTCCAATGGTTACTTACTACTTAATTACAGCTCTAGTAACCAGGGAGCTCTGCATCTTCTTGAGTCTAGATTTCTTCTATGTGATTAGATTTTGCTTTTTTAAATCAGAGTTCATATACAAAGTATAAATTCAAAAGGATAAGACTCTGCCATGTAAAATTAACTTTCTGTATGGGTTAAGCTTGTTCAACACACAGGACCTCTGGTGACCTACATTATATGTAGAATTTATCTTGATAAAGACTTTTACACAAAATTAGCTTTCTTGGAAAAACTGAAGAAAATGAAAATGCCCAAAGAATCCTGTCCCTATTCAGGTGATACATGTACTTTATTCAAGGCATATGTACTGCTTAAATCAGGCTGCTCCTGGACCTGGGGAAGGCACGCTAAGGGTTTCTAAAATAACAAATAAGAACTACTCCATATTAGCTACTATTTCCACCTACTGTGTCTATTTCTGTTTCTCTCTCACATTCTGTCTAGTTTAAATTATTTGAACAAATTAAGATAAATGTTTAAAGGTTTAATTCTAACATTCTGGTAACAAATAAAACATTCTCGAATTAGATTAGATTAGGGATCTTTATTTGTCACATACACTGCAGAGCATAGTGAAATTCTTGAGCTACAGTTGTGGTTATGTGTAAATATAATGTAGTACCAGAGGTAAAGCGAATCAATAAGCAACGTAGAAAAATAAATACCAGTAAATAAGATAAGATCTAAAAATAAATAAATAATGTAAGTACAATTACACATAAACCAGCAGAGTGGTTACAGTACACAGTGCAAGGCAGGTAAGGTCAGTTGCCCAAGGATTCAGTGACCTTATGGCCAGGGATGAAACTGTTCCTGAAGCATACTACAGAAAGTGAGTGGTGAAATCCAGTAGCGCTTCCCAGAAGACAGAAGTCAAAACAGAGGATGAGCTGGATGACTGTCATCAGAAATGATGGATTCAACTCTCCATAGACATCTAGTTGAGAGAATATGGTACAGAAGCAGTCAAAAGGTTATCTGATGATAATGAAGCTGCCACAGACAGTCATTTGGAGGAGTTTGGAATTATGGCAGTCAGTTTGCCAAACCACACACACCACGATGCATCTGGCCAGAATACTTTCAATAATATGGCTGTTTAATCTAACTACTGGCATTATTGAGCACAAAGAGTAGCCAGATCTGAACGGTATACCAGTCCACCCCAAACCACTAGTACACATCACATTGTCACTACAACAACATAACAACAGAAAGCTAAAAGCTCACCAGCAAAGCCTTTAAAGTTAGCTGTTGGATCTACTGACTAGGCCAAAGCATGTCTTCAGGCTTTACAAAAATGAAAATTACATCAAGAGGCTCAGAGAGAGAGCCACTCAGGAGAGCAGTGAGGATGAGTCAGGCAAGGTTTTCCTCTTTTAATTAGTGAGATGGATATTCCTAGAGACAGGTAAATTGATGGCTTTGAAGTTGCGAAAAGTTCTAGCCTGGTGTCCCTGCTGCAAAGGTGTTGTTCCCAACTCTGGAAGCCAGTTCAAGGCTTTGCTAAGCGCCATTGGGATGGGGTTAAAACAGTTTAATTCCATACACTCATTGAGATGGAAAGCTGGAACTGGATCACTGTGAGGGTTTGCCCGTGAGAGGAAGAAGATACCAAAGATGAATACTAGGGCTCAGACAGAGCAATGTAGCAATTAGGACAGGCACAGGCCAAAACTAAGATACCAATAAAGCGGTTTATCAAAAGAGCGATTTATTTGTTTTTGTTAAAGGGCAAATCTACAAATGAGGTGGAAACATAAGCATTAGGCAATAATCAAGCAAATGTGCAACTATAATCATTTTACTAACTAAGGCTGAGGATTCTTTTAAGTAATCTTCTTTCAGAATCATAGTTAGTCACACATACAGCCTGTTATGTGGTATACAGCCAACATATATTTTTCTTTATTTCTAAAATATATATATAAAAGTCTGGCAGTTGAGGCTGGGATTGTTTTTTTTAATAAGGTAACCATTTCATTATATTAATTTAGAATATAATATTTAAGATATATTTAATTTTTGGACAGGTCTGCTTAATTCAGAATTTAAAATTGCTAAATAGTAAGAAAGTTTAAACACTGAGGGAGGTATGAACTAATCAATAAACAATAAATCAGCATCTCACTAATTAAAAGGAAAACCTGTTGCCATCTCACTGCTCTCCCTAAGGTGGCTCACACCTGGGCACTCTTTATGTACCTTACTTTTACAGCATCTAATGGTATCATAATTTTCTTCTTCTTTGTTTGTGCACTAATGGCTAGTAGTAGCTAAACCATGTTCATTCATCACTTCATGAATCTGCTTGAGTGTAGCTGATGGCTACAGAAAGCTAGTGTCTATCTAGCTTATTTTTTGGTACCAGAATGCAATAACCTTACCGTGCATACAAGCTCATAAAATATATGTTTGGGTGACTCTACTAATTAAATATAATCATGTTCCTTAGAACAATTCTAAAATGCTCTGCAAGAACTGTTAGAAACCAGAAGAAATCATTTCATTTTTTATCAGTAACATTTCAGCCTAAAAGACAAAAGCCTTCTATGTCGCAGAGAACATTAAAATACTTACCCCAAGGAAAAGGTTTGACAATTTTTTAGTCAGATAAATTTCAATAGTGAGACTTAATGATGTTTGTCAAGCAAGCAACCAGCTATAAGATGTTAGATAGAAAACATTGTTCTAATATTGCTTTCATGTTCAATTATCGGCTGCAGGCTGTATGAGTGTCTTGTCAGATATGAAAAAATAATAATATTTCATACTAAAATATAAATAATTATTACTCTTACAAATATTAACAGCTACTGTAAGTTAAAATTTTGAGGAGGTCATTTTAACCACATCCTTTTTATGATTACGTGAGGATAAAAGCAGAAGGATTTGCTTGTAAATGCTAAAGGGATAAAAACTAAACCAGACTTATTGCCATAAAAAGCATATTGAGTAATTGAGATACTAATTTTACTGGTGTTTGGGTAAATTTTTTTTGTCAAAATAATGATAGTTACTGGAGTTATTTACATTACCAAATTAACAACAACATCCACGTTTTTTTATACATGCTTTACAAGAGATAAATAAAGAAAGAATGAATTCTTCTTCTTTTGAGTTTATCCCGTTAGGGGAATTGCCTGATGGATCATCTTCCATACCTTTCTGTCCTCTGCATCTTGTTCTGTTACACCCCATCACCTGCAAGTCCTCTCTAATACATCCATTAGCAACTTCTTGTGGTCTTCTTCATATATACCTATTGGCTCCATCCTTAATATCTTCTCCCAATACTCAACATCCTCCTCTGCCTCCAAACCAAACACAATCCTAGCCTCTCTGACTTTGTCTCCCAGCCGTCCAACTTGAGCTGTCCCTTCCTAATGCCGCGCATTCTAATCCTGTCCATCCTCGTCACACAATGCAAGTATTAACATCTTTAACTTCTGCCACCTCAACTCTGTCTCTCCTGCTTTCTGAATTGATGCTACCCGTCTCTAACCCATATAACATAGCTGGTTTCACTACCGTCCTGTGGCGACCTCCTTTCACTCTTGCTGATACCGTCTTTTAAATTACTCCTGACGCTCTTAAAAGACCTTAACAAAACACTTCTTGGGTTCATAAAACTTACAAAGCATTAGTTGTAGTAACACGTAAATTCCGCCACAGTTAGTCTGACACAGCCAATAAGATAAATATATAATAAACGCACCAAAATAGTTGCCCATCTGAAAATAAAGCCAAATAAACAAATAATTCAAGGATGAAAAAAAATGTGTTTTAGGCCATTCTACCGACACCGCAGAAATACCTCCGTTGACGAATACTCTAAGAACATATTTCCTCAATAACAAAGTTATATAAATGCACTATGGTGCATACACAGGATTCAAGTACCTGTCAAAGCTACACCACTGGGGAAGTATTGCATAGTACCCACAGAGAATGATCATTTTTCTGTCCTTAAAATCATGCTTACTGTGATGTGAAGATATTATATATGAGTGTCCAGGAATTGCACATGTACTATAGTTATCTTCACGTTTTTTATATAGTGCTAAAATTATCAAGTATATAACAATATGGTACAATATTTTAGTAAGCCGTCCAAATATCAAAAGGTAGAAGCTGGATGGAGAAATACTACGGTATGTAGCAGAATCATTGATCATAAAAGCCAGTGCAGTGCACAGAAGAGACAACTCAGCTACAGAGCACACTTCCCTACAAAGACAAGATGCTTTTCTTCTCGAAAATCTATTGGCTGGGTTGTTGGCCACTGGCAGGTCTCCTTAAGGGATCCTGGCATAAATTGGCTCTGATTTAGGGGAAAGTATAGTAGATGTTCTTACAGCTAAGTGAGTGGTGTACAGGCTGAGCTGAGCCTGAATATGATAAGGCAGATCCAGAGTTCACGAGCAGCAAAATCAGCTGGCAATAATAGGACAATGGCAGCAGTTTGATATGTATAACCCCACTTGGTTTTGTATTGTATATCCATACTCATCTATTACTGTATATAGCTACCTCCAGTAATGACAAACAAGCTAAAGTCGTTGAATTCATCCTATTTATTAAGTCGAGTTATTGTGCAGTACAACACTGAGTGTACATCAGAGGCAACTTCTACATTACAAAACTATAAGAGTGAAGTTATATGACATTGTTTAAGATGTGAAAAGTGATGATTTGCATTTGATTACAATAACTTATTTAGACATATACCATGTTTCTCTGAACATACTTGAATTACCACTGACTAGAAGATGTTTGTGTGTTTTGTTTATGTCAAAATTGATTTACCCGTCTTTTCTCGGTTGTTGGTTGCATCAAGACTTCACTCTTTTATTCTTTGTAAACTCAGCTGTAAATATCATGTAGTTCAATTAGTCACATTGATATTAAAACATTAGAACTAGGATGAGGATCCAAGCCATTCATTTGTAAAACTTGCCAATAAAATTTGCCTAGTTTTTCCTAAAATATTTTATCAAATTGAGTTTTGAAAGTCCCTCTACTTCTATGCTGATTGGTTATTTACTCCATGTGTTTGTGTTTTCTCCTATATGTGAAAAAAAAACAAAGTCTACCCTTAACAAGTTTTTCATCTGTGTCCCTGTGTTCTTGTTGAAAACTTAATTAAAAGTAAAACCTTGGATTGCGAGTAACGGTTGAGTGTTTTCAAACGACTAAAATTTTTAATTTAACTTGATAACAGTCTTACAATACAGAAGTGAAATGCGTGTATCGCTTTGTCCATGAGCATCACATGGGGATTGTGGGTAATTGATTGTGGGGTAGAGTGGGAGTTGTTTCAAGTGTAGTGACCACTTCAAAATCAAAAGCAACTTGTCATTAGATAAGGTTTCCTTGTTAAAAGTCATAAAAAAAAGAAAAAATTCAGTGCAACAGATAGCAGTTAGTGAAGACTTTTCTATTAATCATTTTTATATAAATATTTGTGGGTTGTGACACAAATTAAAGTTTCCATTATTTCTTAACTGGGAAAATTCGCTTTGATATGAGTGCTTTGGATTACAAACATGTTTCCGGAGCAATTATGCTTTCGTAAACCAAGGTTCCACTCTAAAAGAGTAATAACTGGGACCACTATTAATGAACAACTCCTTCAACCTTTCTTCATAGGGGTTCAAACCCCTTTCCTGGATTCAGTTTAGTTGCTCTTCTTTGGACTTTCTGTAGTGCTGCTAGTAGATGGTTTGTTAATATGATGAACAAACCTGTACGGAACTCCAGATGAGGCCTCACTAGGATGGGTTGGATAAATGTAATGTCCCTTGACTTTTACTCCACACATTGTGTGCTATTTGACCTAATATCCTTTTGATCTTCATGGCTTCTGGATGTTGACAATGGCAGTACACTATAACTTCTTGATCCTCTCATAAAAGAAATATTACCATGTTTCCAAATTTCCCGTGTGTATTCGTGCCAACATTTTTTACTTCCTCCATATAAGACATTATATTTTGCTTGCTTTAACATCATCTATAAATCTACTTAAGCCCTATTTTACTGTCCAGATTCCTCTTCTGATTCATGGATTCTATATTATCTGCCATTCCACCCCTAGTTTGGTATAATCACAAACTTACCCAACATGTTTATATTTTTCTTTCATATAGTAAACAGTGGCTCCAGAACTGATCTTTGAGAAACCCATTTAGCATCTTCTAATTCTGAAAAAGTTTACTTCTGCAAGCTCTTTGTTTCTGAGTGTTTAGACAATTTTGCACCCATCTGCACACTGTGCTTTGTTTTAGTTCAATTTAATCTGTTTTCTAAGCCTGTTTTATTTTGTAAACTTTTATAAGAGTTTGAGCTCATCCTGTAACGGTTGCTAAAACAATTACCTGTCATGGAAAGGATTTTTCAGGTTTCAGAGCAGTAGTTTTATGGCAGATTGAATCCACCATAAATATGATTTTATATCTAGGAATATCAGATGAAACTATTTCCTGCAAAGTTTAAGGTTTTTATTTTTTGAAAATTCAACAATAGTGAATATTCAGGCCTTGTATTGTCGTATATTTTGGTGGTACTGTGTTCCAGCAAACACTCATTCATTTGAATAATCAGTAAATGTTGTTGTTATAACTAATTTCAGGAGATTGAAATTAAAAAAGTCATCCTAAAGCATCAAAATTAAACAGCCTCAGTCAGAATATTGAAAGATTAAAAGAAATTATGCTATAGTTTATTATGAGTCTTTTTTAGAAAACTGAAAAGTTGCAACTGTATTTCTATATATAGCAACATTTTATTTATAATAAGCATTTTCATACAAAAAGTAGCTCAAGAGTGCTTTACATAAGGAAAAATAGAAAAATAAAAACACAGTAAAGCCAAATAAGTCATTAATTAACAGAATAAGAAGTAGGTCCAATGGCCGGGGACAGAAAAAACAAAAAAAAAACTCCAGTCGGCTGGAGAAAAAAATAAAATCTATAGGGAATCCAGACCATGAGACCACCCAGTCCTTCTGGGCATTCTACCTAACTTTATAAATGAAACAGTCTCTTTGGATTTAGGGTTCTCATAAGAGCTGGACTTGATGATGATGGTCCCTTAGACTTCGGCTTTTAATCCATCCATGTTGTTGTAGCACATGATGCTTTGGTAGGTGGGCGTGGCATAGGCCACCACCCAAAACTCGGAAAAAAAGGAAACAGAGAGAGAGTAGGGTCAGTACGAATTTTATAGCCACCATGAATAGTTATTATGATGAACTGAACATGCAAGAGTATCAGGATTAAGTTAAAGAGTGAAGTTATAAAAGGCCATGTTAAAATAGTGTGTTTCACCAGCAGTGTTTTAAAATTAACAAACTGTATATTAGCCTGGCGAATTCTATTATTAGCTATTCCAATTTAGGTGCATAACAGCAAGAATATCTACCTTCTTTTTAAGTTTTGCTCTTCAAATTAAAGGAGATACTCATTTGAGGATCTAAGATTCTGATTTGAATATAAGGTGTCAGACATTCTGATATATAAGATGAGGCGACATTATTTAAGAACTATAAACCATAAAGCAAATTTTAAAGTCAATCCTGAATGACACAGGTAACCGGTGTAGTGACATCAAAACTGGAGAAATGTGCTCGGATTTTCACACCTAGTTAGGATTCTGGCAACTGCATTCTGCACTCGTTTCAAATGATTTATGTCTTTATTGGGCGTCCTGAGAGGAGTCGTTATAATAAATCCTAGTTGACTGAAAACAAACACATGAACTAATTTCTCCATCTTTCAATAATGGTCTAACTTTAGCTATGTTTCTTAAGTGAAAAAATGCTTATCCTAGTGATCTGATTAATGTCGATTTCAAAATTCAGATTGCGGTCAACAAATTACCCTAAGTTTATTACCTCCGTCTTGACTTTTAATTCTAATGTATCCGTTTATTTCTAATAGCCTCATTAATATCCATTATTGCCAATCAGTAAGATTTCAGTTTCTTATTTAACTTGAGAAGTTACTATTCATCCATTCTGAGATAGAAGTCAGACATTGTGTTAATGGAATCAGAGAATCGGGGTCATCAGGTGCTAAATAAATACGGTTATTGTCATCAGCACCAGCTGGCTCCACGTTGTGCCCGAGATAATCTGACCTAATGGAACATGTAGATTAAGGAATAACAGCGGACGGATAGAGCCTTGTGCAACACCATATCGGATATCATGTGTCTTGATTGTAATCACCACAACTAACAAAATTTCTCCTGTCAGGTAGGATTCAAACCAATTTAAAGACACTGTAGAGGCCTGCCATTGATGAAGGCGATTTCAAGAATATTACTGAAGTCAAAGTAAAATTGTCCAAATACAACCTCAGATCTAAGAGGATGAAAACAGATAAATAGCCTCTGTCTGCATTCACCCACATAAAATCATTTACTACTTTAGCAATTTCAGTTTCTGTGCCTTGATTTGTTCTAAACCGACTGAAATTTATCAAGAATAGCATGTTTTATTTAGGTGGTCATTTGATTGCATAATGACTTGCCTTCTCCATTTTTACTTAAGAAAACGGGTTAGAGATTGGTCTAAATTTTCAAGAGCCAAGGGTCAAGATTATGTTTCTTAAGTAGGGGTTTAACTACAGCAGTCTTAGACAGTCTGGAAGACCCCCGTATCTAATGATAATTTACTATGTCCAGAATATTATCCAATTAAGCACATCTGATACTTCTTTGAAAAACCTTGCTGTCCGTAAATTCAAGAGCTGGCAGGTGGAGGTTTAATTGAGATATTATTTTTTGTAAATCAGATAAATCTATCTGTTAGAAAAGTTTAATTTGTTTATAACAGAATATTTGGGGTTTAGGAGGATCCTTATTGTTGGGGAGATAATGTTATTTCTAATATCATTAATTTTTGATTGAAAATACAGCGATAGCCTCACAGGTTTTACTGGAAGTACTTAGGAGGCATTCTTTTGAGTTACCTGGGTTTGGCAAGGCGATCAATTGTTGAAATAAGACTCTGGGATTACTAGCATTGTTACTTATAATCTTAGAGAAATATGGCGCCTCTCCAAGACGGACAGTGTTATTGTATTCTGTTATTTAACTTTTAATATTTCCATAGTGGATAGTTGTTCTTCCTCCATTTACTCTATAAGCATGTACTCTTTCGTCCGACCTCTTTGGGTCTTCCATGGTATAATAATGTAGAAGATTTTTAACTGTCACTGGTTGCAACTATGTCAATAGCAGCTCTCATTTTAGTATTAAATCTTTCCTCCTTACTATTTACATTATCCTCGCTATTATAGTTGGCACTATAAACGGACGATTGCTTAGAATGTTTGTAAGTTTTAAAAGCTGCCACTGGTCAAAAGCGTTTTAACAATATGCTTCTCATGGGTGTTTTTATCATTGTCTATATTAAAAAGCGAAGAAAATTATCTGATTGACCGATATCAATGACCATGCTTTATATCAACGATCTTTAGTAATCACTAAGTCTAACATATATTATAGCTTTATGTGCAGAATTGATTAACGAGCTATCTCAAATCAGAAGAGTCAGGAAGTTCATAATTCTTTTACTTTTAGGTCACACTGATTATCGATATGAAAATTGGTGGCAACTATTGAGGTGTGTCATGGTTAAGTAATTAAAATTGACATTAAGTCGAAATTCCTCAAAAAATAACGTTGAATTTTGAGTCTATACACAGATAATACTAGAGCATTGAGTCTCCATGGATAACAACGGCAAAGATACTCAAAGGACTTGAACTTACCAAAACTTGGCGTCTTTACATTTTAACGGCTCTACAAGGTAAATGTTTGTAAGCACTTCCTCCCCCTTTTTCCTGGCGGTCTGCACAAGTAAGACTGTAATCCTCTAGGCACAGATTCCATTAAAACAACTGGCATGGCAAGTCTGGAGTTAAGCCACGTTTCACTTAGTGGAATAAAATCTATTTTTATCACTAATAAGATGAATTGATAAAAAACGTTTTTGTTAGTTAAGCTCTAACATTTAATAAATTGCCATATTTAAATCTTGAGTAGACAAGAGATGAGTATTATATGCGTTAGTGATATTTGGAATAGGAACTAAATTATTTTATTAGTGCGCTTTGTGTGTAGGTCATTTTGAACACAGAATCCTCATCCTCTTGAGAGGAAACAGCTCCATAAGAGGCATCTTTGAATTTTATTAAATCTTAGAAAGCAGAAAAGGCATCAAATTTTGATTAACGAATTGTTGAGTTTTACTTTCATTTGTTCTTGAAAACTCTAAAGGTGTTAAAGCAATTATAAAAATAATTGTGATTGAAAAAGACTGTTTATTTTAATTTGGGTTTATTTAATCTCAGAACCCAGAATGCAACAATATGTCCTGAAGTAAAGTACCCAGTAATATTCTGAGCTGCCTTGACCATCCTTTAGTGCTGAACAATCTTGAGCCAAACAAGTACCATACCTGTTAGCCATTCAGGCAGCACAAAAATAGAAAAATTATTAGAGCCTCAAAAAGGCCAAAAAAATTAGTCCAGGACTTTTCTTAGCCAACCCAGAATAGACCTTACGCCAGCCAGTCCTGACCTTCCAACTCCACAGAAAGCGCCAAATATTCAGGCACAAAAATCAGGAAAGGCTTTTAAAATTCAAATTAGTCCTAAATGCCCCTAAAATATCAAAATGCCTCTTAATCTGACCTCCCAACTCATTGGGAATACTTAAAGGTCTGTCCAGGCCCCAAAATCAGGGAAAAAAAAGCCTTTAAAATTCAAATTACTAATGTCCCAAAATATATTAAAATGTCTATCAAGAGAAAGTAAAACACGTAAATAAAACTTTGTTTTTTGTCTGAAGAAATTCCACACAAACAAAAGAATAACAAAAATGGAAAAATAATGCCAAAATTTGACTTAAAGGTGACAGTCAAGACTGATAAGTCCACATTAAACAAAACAAGAGAAAGCCAAAAATGTTACCCAAAAGAAAAAGCACATTCTAATATCAATACAGAAGGATCTGTTCCCTGGTTCAGAATATAAAAAGGATGAGGGTGGTCTTTCAGCAGGGATATCAGGGTGGTGTGCCTCTTGGGAGAGTTCCACTCCACAATATACTGTAGAAGAACTTAGAGAACCTGAAGCACAAGCCACATACGAATGAGATACTAAATATGTGCAAACAGCCAATGTTAACAAAAATACATAGTGCATTAGACACATTACAAACAATACTTTAAATAAACAAGAAGGCTAAAAGAAAAATTAAACATAAGTCATTGAACAATGCTGGTTTTAACATAACAGTACCAAGTCTTGATGCGAAAAGCCATTGAAGACCATTGTCTACCTGTAGGGTTTGTGAGAACAGATGGAGTACTGTATATACATCTTTTAAGTATGCATCCTGCAACTGAAAAATGTTGGAAGATCAAAGAATCAATTATCTAGTCTTGCAGTGCTGGAGAGGGCGGCTGGCGTTGAATGTTCACAGCTTCTCCCTCTAGTCTTATGTTACTAATTTATTATTTACTTTTAATTTTGCTTTAGTTTTTAGTTAGAAAAGTTTCATACTTTTTTTACTGTTTTACCGTCTGCTGTGGAGATTTTACGGATTTAATCGAAGTTTTTATAAAAGTTTTTACTGCCTACTCACCTGATGCCGGATTTTCTGTTTTACCGTCTGCTTTGGATTTTATGGCTGCTTCTCTGGATAGCATCTCACCTTCTTGGGTCAGAATGGCATTCAGTTATTCAGCTCACAACTCCTTGACTTAATCCGCAACATCTCACAAATTAACATCCCCCATCATTAAAGAACTTGGACTCCTTTGCGTCCTCCGTTACACTCATAGAGGCTCCGATTGATAAATGTCTTCCATAACCAGCCAAAGTGCTCTGCTCCCCAATATTCCATCTTTCTGGTCACTGCCATACGTTTGATGCATCATCAGAGCACTGTCGTTCAACTACTATCAACTCTGAGAGTATTATGAGATCTCTGCACTCCTTAGAAACACCCAAGCTATTGAGAAAAACACCATGATTCTCACATCCCGGCTGGATTTATTTTGTGGAGTCAATTCTAAGCTGCATGGGTGGTTTAATGTTTTACGACCAGTGAAATTTACCCACAGTCATTGGTCAAATTTGAACTGTTTAACTCTCAATCCATCTGCTTAATAAAGCCACATTGATTAAAGAACACATCAGGGAGAAAGGACTTACGACTTCATGTGTCCTGACAGAAACATGGCACCAGTCAGAGTCTACTCTGCCCTAAATTAAAAGCCTGTCCTCCTGGCTGATTGCTTGGAGGCCTTCGCACTAGGCGTGGTGGGTAACAGCTATCATCACCGTCAGGATTTGGGGTTGTCCCATATCTTGATACCTGCAACATCTTCCTGCGAGTGCCTTGCATTGTGCAGCCTCCCTTTTCCCACATGACTGTTCTCCTTATCTACCGACCTCCAAAACCCAACTCTGCCTTCATCCGGGTATTTGATCTTCTTACAACACTCTGTACTACCTCTGCCAACATCGCAATTCTAGGAGATATAAATGTTGACAATCCCACAGGTTATCTCACTGCTGATTTCCTTCGAAAACTACTGGTTCTCTCAATCTACAACAACATGTTGATGTCCCCACACATTCCGGGGTCGCACACTTGGCCTGGTCATTTAAATTACTGCCTTAATCAGTAACCTACAGGTATATGATCTTGGTATTTCAGACCATAAAGGTAGTATCAGTGAACACCCTTTCTTTCCCCCCATACCAAGCTAAGTATTAGATCCATTTCAAATCAGAAGAACATCAATGTCGGATGCCTAGTGACTATAAGCTCTCTCAGCTCCTCTCTGTTGCCAGCCTTTTGGATTTTTTACAGCCGGTCTAAGGCAGTCTCCTGGACTTCCACGCCCCCTTAACATCAGGTCGTCTCATTCTCATATAAGCACCATTTTTCACGAACTAAAATGAAGCGGCTGGGCGTGTCATAATTCAATTGCTCAAGGCCTCTGGGCTGACTGTCCACAAACCGAGCTTACAGGGGAACACAAAGAGGGCATGTAGGCTCTGAAGGTTGCATGTGGTCCAGGTTCACTATTCCACTATCATCAGCAACAGCTCCAGACCCCAAAACGTTTTCAACTATCAATCTTCTCGAGCCTCCTTCACTGCCACTCTGGGGCTACTGATGAAAGGTTACAATATGCATCATTTCTTCAAACAAAGAGTTGATAACATCCCAACACATCTCACACCACGGATATCCTGCCCCCTCCAACTGTCGACCTACTGTTTGAGACTGTCAGCCGCCCTTGCTCTTCTCTGTTGCCACGGAAGGGGTGAGATGTCAAGGAAAATGAAACTGTCTACCAGTTCCTGGGACCCCTTTCCCCTCAGCTTTACTGAGGCCAACGTCTACCATCTCTCCACTTATCACCAGGATTAGCATTCCTCTTGGCTGGCCATATTTCTTCTTCACTGGTGCTATTAATAGACCTTTACTGAAAAAACTGCTGGATTCTGAAGTTCTCTCCAATTATAGGCCATCTCCAATCTGTTTTATATCAATTATGGAAAAAAATAGTTGCAACACAACCATGATCACCTCAAACTGAATAATCTGTTTGATTTCAATCTGGTTTTCACCTTCTTGGCCATATCACGAAACAACCCTGGTCCAGGGTCACCAATGATCTTCTGATAACAGCAGATACTGGTTCCTTCTTCTCATCCTCCTTGACCTGATAGCTAGTTTTGACACAATAGACCACAACATTCTCCTTCACCGCCACAAATACCATTGGACTCTCAGGAAATGTTCTGAATTGGTTCACATCTTACCTGACCGGCAGAACTGGGCATATCGCCCTGGGAAGCGCAAAATCTCATACCCACAACATCACCCTGTGGTATCACAGGGCTCTGTACAGAGCCCCATCCTTTTTACCATCTACAAGCTCCCTCTTGGAAATGTCATTAGCAGACATGGTTTGTCTTTTCATTGCTATGCTGATGACCTCCAACTTCTACCTCAGGACTACCCTCTCTGCTCCTCTGCAATACTCTACGTGACTACTGCCTAGAGGGTGCTGGATGGCTCATTTCTTCAGCTAAACAGATCCAAGAAACAGAAGCCATCTTGGTTGACACATCACACCATCTCACACTCTTCTGCATCACGGGTATCACTTTGCTGGCCAAAACATTCCCCTTTCCCACTTCTGTGACCAATTTGGGTGTTAAAATGGACCCTCATCACCTTTGACACCCCAAATCAAACACCTCTGTAAGTCTTCTTTCTACCATACCACCTCAAGAATATCGCTTCATCGACCAACTCTATCCCTGGAAGATTAAGAGAAGCTTCGTCCATGCCTTTGTCTCCTCCATAGGCTGGATTACTGTAATGCGCTTCTCGCCGGAGATTCCTGGCAAGAGTATTCAGAGACTTCAGTATATTCAGAAGTGCGCTGCCAGGATCCCAGTAAAGGAAGTCTGTATGACCATATCACTAATCCTGAAAACCCTTCACTGGCTCCTGTCCCACTCAGAATTGAGTACAAGGTTGTTCTCCTCACCCATCCAATTGCATCTATGGACATGTCCCCTTGCTTACAGAGACTCCTTACCACTCATGCCTCCTCCGCCTCTCCGCTCATTACACCTAACTCTCAAGTCCCTAGAACCAAAAGCTTGATATGGGTGTGGGGTTTTCATCTGTGGCGCTGAGACTGTGAGCGCCCTCCTGACTACCTGGCCCACAGTCGACTGATGTTTTAAGCGGAATCTAAAACTCATCTTTTTAGAAAGATATTTTGTTAAAGTATAAATAGATTTTCTTGTTTTTATTATTTTATTTTTTTTATTTTTACTCTGTAGCACTTTGAGATTTTCTAAATATAAAGTGCAATATAAATAAAATTGTGTGTAATATTATAGATACTGGAGACTACGTGTTGCAAAATTTGCCTAATGCTGCCAAGGTAGCGAACTAACACAGAAAGATGAAGCTGGAAGAAAAAAACAAAAAGGTTGAAACTGGAGATAGACTGGTCTAAAATAAGGAGAAAAAATTGAGTTTAAGAAATAAGGTCACAAATCAAAAGCCTTGGGTATTTTGGCAAGATATTTTTGGAAAAGGATGTTTGCCAAAGCCAGTTAGAATCTGCAAACTCAGATAGGAAAGAATTATGTAGGATGACCTTCTGACATGTTGCATCATTATCCAAAGGTGGCAACTTCTAGAAGACTGTCTCCTAACATACAAGGCTTCTCAAACAAAGGGCACGTGGTGGTAAAAACAGTCTTTATATAATACTTTTCTGTAATATTTCGTTTTGTCTGTCCAGGATTTTGGAAATCACCTGTCTTTGAACTAATGACCTGAAATTTGGTACACATTTGTTACATGGCTTATCTACTATATATTTTATTTTTATTTTATTTTGTTTAGCAAGTCAACTCTTGCAAAGCCAACCCAAGGGCAGCTATGTATTTTATGTGTGCAGGTACCATTCTCATCCCTGCCACTTTTGCCGTCACTCCCCCCTACCTCTTTACATATCTTAAATCATTCTTGGGGTAGATTGAAGACTTAAGTGCCAACAAAATTAAAGAAAATGTCTAAAGTAATTCACTAACACTGGATTTAATCAGTATTAGCGAATGCCGTGAAAGATGAGAAAGTGGGCTGCTAGGATGGAGAGAAAAGAAGAGCTGCTCACCCAGAAGCAACTGATCATGTCAACCTCTGAGAGTAGTATAATATCAGGCGGCTTCTGTCGAAATTTAATCCGAGTTGATTGATAAGAGATTAAACCACGCCCCTTTTAATGAAGACGGTCACCCCACCACCATCTGTTGTTGAATTATTGTGGATGACCTTGCAGGAAGTCCCCTCCCCCACCACCGGTTGTTTGTTGACCTTGGATGACGCTTCATCTAAGACCCCTATTGATTAATGACAGGAAGTCCCCACCCCAACACGGTTGTTTGTTGACACTAGCCTTCTCCTGTTTTTCCCCAAGGAAACTATCAAAGAGACAATTTGATGGATCTTACCCTCCTTGAACCCCCACCACCCGCCCCCCTGTGGCCTGCATTGCCCATCTCACTAGGGACAAGTTCAGACATGTAAGGGCTACTTGTAAACCCCCTTGAACCCATCTGCCCCACCCTTCCCAGCCCCGGCTGAAGACAGGACCCGGGCATGCTGCAGCGGTCCCTGGATGAGACCAGGCATGTTCCTATCAACCACCCAGACTGAATTGCCTGCCTAAGCCTCACTGCAGCACATGATGTGGCCTCACTTCCTGGGACACTTCTGAAACTGTTGTATAAAAAGTGAGTGCATTTCCTCAGTTCTGACACTCTGTGAAGAAAAATGGAATCTATGACCCGGCAGCCGGTGGCTTATCAGTTCCGTGGAAGCTCTATTCTGAGATGGATTTGAAAAGGTTAAAAGATGTTTGGTTCTATGGATTTCTTCAAGCTGGAGGCGACCGGCGAGCAGGTCAGGATTGTGCGAAACAATGGTAGAATCATCTCTGCTTGATCGATAAGGAAAAATGTCATCCGCTATAGTATTCAAGGATGAATTCTGAACTCTTTTTAATTTTACTTTACGTTAGAGTTGAAGGTAACCTTATTTCACCATAACGCGCTTCAGGGCCTGAAATCACTTTGTGTACACATGTGTGACGCCTTGTTTTCCACCAGGAAACTGTTCAAAACAGTTCATTTCTGTAAAAACTATGTCGCAGATGTGTTTCAAGTGGTTTCACAACATAGAAGTTAAGACTCATTAAATTTAACTCAACTTCAGTTTTTGCCCAATGCAACTAATGGAATTTCAAAAGTGAGTTTGAGATGTTGAATTGCACTTGAGAAACAGTGGGGAAACCATCCAAACAGTTCTTAACCATAAGGGTACTGGGGATTTCATCATTTAGAACTGCTTTTACCAGAGTATTTTGACTTTCCACAGAGTTAGAGTTGAAGGTAACCTATTCACCATAACGCTGCTTCAAGGGCCTGAAAATCTCTTTGTGTACACATGTGTGACGCCTTGTTTTCCACCAGGAAACTGTTCAAAACAGTTCATTTCTGTAAAAAACTATGTCGCAGATGTGTTTCAAGTGGTTTCACAACATAGAAGTTTAGACTCATTAAATTTAACTCAACTTCAGTTTTGTCCATTGCAAGTTAATAGGAATTTCAAAAGTTGAGTTTGAGATGTTGAATTGCACTATGAGAAACAGTGGGGAAACCATCCAAACAGTTCTTAACCATAAGGGTACTGGGGATTTCATCATTTAGAACTGCTTTTACCAGAGTATTTTGACTTTCCACAGAGTTAGAGTTGAAGGTAACCTGAAATCACCATACTTGCGTTTCAAGGGCTGAAAATCACTTTGTGTACACATGTGTGACGCTTGTTTTCCACCAGGATACTGTTCAAAACAGTTTATTTCTGTAAAAACTATGTCACAGATGTGTTTCAAGTGGTTTCACAACATAGAAGTTAAGACTCATTGAGTTTCACTCAACTTCAGTTTTTGTCCATTGCAAGTTAATGGGGATTTCAAAGGTGAGTTTAAGATGTGAAGTGCACTTTGAAAAACAGTTGGGAAACCATCCAAACAGTTCTTAACCATAAGGGTACTGGGGATTTCATCATTTAGAACTGCTTTTACCAGAGTATTTTGACTTTACACAGCGTTAGAGTTGAAGGTAACCTTATTTCACCATAACGCATTTCAGGGCCTGAAATTCTCGTTGTGTACACATGTGTGACGCCTTGTTTTCCACCAGGAAACTGTTCAAAACAGTTCATTTCTGTAAAAACTATGTCGCAGATGTGTTTCAAGTGGTTTCACAACATAGAAGTTAAGACTCATTAAATTTAACTCAACTTCAGTTTTTGTCCATTGCAAGTTAATAGGGAATTTCAAAAGGTGAGTTTGAGATGTTTGAAGTGCACTCATGAAAACAGTGGGAAACCATCCAAACAGTTCTTAACCATAAGGGTACTGGGGATTTCATCATTTAGAACTGCTTTTACCAGAGTATTTTGACTTTCCACAGAGTTAGAGTTGAAGGTAACCTGAAATCACCATAACGCGCTTCAAGGGCTGAAAATCACTTTGTGTACACATGTGTGACGGCTTGTTTTCCACCAGGATACTGTTCAAAACAGTTTATTTCTGTAAAAACTATGTCACAGATGTGTTTCAAGTGGTTTCACAACATAGAAGTTAAGACTCATTAAATTTCACTCAACTTCAGTTTTGTCCAATGCAAGTTAATAGGGATTTCAAAAGGTGAGTTTGAGATGTTGAAGTGCACTTTGAAAAACAGTTGGGAAACCATCCAAACAGTTCTTAACCATAAGGGTACTGGGGATTTCATCATTTAGAACTGCTTTTACCAGAGTATTTTGACTTTACACAGCGTTAGAGTTGAAGGTAACCTTATTTCACCATAACGCGATTCAGGGCCTGAAATTCTCTTTGTGTACACATGTGTGACGCCTTGTTTTCCACCAGGAAACTGTTCAAAACAGTTCATTTCTGTAAAAAACTATGTCGCAGATGTGTTTCAAGTGGTTTCACAACATAGAAGTTTAGACTCATTAAATTTAACTCAACTTCAGTTTTTGCCCAATGCAACTCAATAGGAATTTCAAAAGTTGAGTTTGAGATGTTGAATTGCACTTTGAAAACAGTGGGGAAACCATCCAAACAGTTCTTAACCATAAGGGTACTGGGGATTTCATCATTTAGAACTGCTTTTACCAGAGTATTTTGACTTTCCACAGAGTTAGAGTTGAAGGTAACCTGAAATCACCATAACGCTGCTTCAAGGGCTGAAAATCACTTTGTGTACACATGTGTGACGGCTTGTTTTCCACCAGGATACTGTTCAAAACAGTTTATTTCTGTAAAAACTATGTCACAGATGTGTTTCAAGTGGTTTCACAACATAGAAGTTAAGACTCATTGAGTTTCACTCAACTTCAGTTTTTGTCCATTGCAAGTTAATGGGGATTTCAAAAGGTGAGTTTAAGATGTGAAGTGCACTTTGAAAACAGTTGGGAAACCATCCAAACAGTTCTTAACCATAAGGGTACTGGGGATTTCATCATTTAGAACTGCTTTTACCAGAGTATTTTGACTTTACACAGCGTTAGAGTTGAAGGTAACCTTATTTCACCATAACGCGATTCAGGGCCTGAAATTCACTTTGTGTACACATGTGTGACGCCTTGTTTTCCACCAGGAAACTGTTCAAAACAGTTCATTTCTGTAAAAAACTATGTCGCAGATGTGTTTCAAAACTGAAGTCAATGAGTTTAAGAAGTTGGAACTCACTTAACATTCTGCGACATAGTTTTTTCACAACAAGCCGTCACACATGTAGAACGCTATGGTTCAGTTACCTTCAACTCTAATGTGAAAGTCAAAATACTCTGGTAAAGCAGTTCTAAATGATGAAATCCCCAGTACCCTTATGGTTAAGAACTGTTTGATGGTTTCCCAACTGTTTTCAAAGTGCACTTCAACATCTCAAACTCACCTTTTGAAATCCCTATTGACTTGCATTGGGCCAAAACTGAAGTTGAGTTAAACTCAATGAGTCTTAACTTCTATGTTGTGAAACCACTTGAAACACATCTGACATAGTTTTTACAGAAATGAACTGTTTTGAACAGTTTCCTGGTGGAAAACAAGGCGTCACACATGTGTACACAAAGTGAATTTCAGGCCCTGAAACGCGTTATGGTGATTTCAGGTTACCTTCAACTCTAACGCTGTGTAAAGTCAAAGTACTCTGGTAAAAGCAGTTCTAAATGATGAAATCCCCAGTACCCTTATGGTTAAGAACTGTTTGGATGGTTTCCCAACGTTTTTCAAAGTGCACTTCAACATCTCAAACTCACTTTTGAAATCAGAGTTGCATTGGGCAAAAACTGAAGTTGAGTTAAACTCAATGAGTCTTAACTGCTATGTTGTGAAACCACTTGAAACACAACTGCGACATAGTTTTTACAGAAAACTGTTTTGAACAGTTTCCTGGTGGAAAACAAGGCGTCACACATGTGTACACAAAGAGAATTTCAGGCCCTGAAACGCGTTATGGTGAAATAAGGTTACCTTCAACTCTAACGCTGTGTAAAGTCAAAATACTCTGGTAAAAGCAGTTCTAAATGATTTCCCCAGTACCCTTATGTTAAGAACTGTTTGGATGGTTTCAACTGTTTTCAAAGTGCACTTCACATCTCAAACTCACTTTTGAAATCCCCATTGACTTGCATTGGGCCAAAACTGAAGTTGAGTGAAACTCAATGAGTCTTAACTTCTATGTTGTGAAACCACTTGAAACACATCTGTGACATAGTTTTTTACAGAAATGAACTGTTTTGAACAGTTTCCTGGTGGAAAACAAGGCTGTCACACATGTGTACACAAAGTGATTTTCAGGCCCTGAAACGCGCGTTATGGTGAATTCAGGTTACCTTCAACTCTAACGCTGTGTAAAGTCAAAATACTCTGGTAAAAGCAGTTCTAAATGATGAAATCCCCAGTACCCTTATAGTTAAGAACTGTTTGGATGGTTTCCCAACTGTTTTTCAAAGTGCATTTCAACATCTCAAACTCACTTTTGAAATTCCCATTGAGTTGCATTGGGCAAAACTGAAGTTGAGTTAAATTTAATGAGTCTTAAATTCTATGTTGTGAAACCACTTGAAACACATCTGCGACATAGTTTTTACAGAAATGAACTGTTTTGAACAGTTTCCTGGTGGAAAACAAGGCGTCACACATGTGTACACAAAGTGATTTTCAGGCCCTGAAACGCAGAGTTGAAGGTAACCTTATTTCACCATAACGCGCTTCAGGGCCTGAAATCACTTTGTGTACACATGTGTGACGCCTTGTTTTCCACCAGGAAACTGTTCAAAACAGTTCATTACTGTAAAAATCTATGTCGCAGATGTGTTTCAAGTGGTTTCACAACATAGAAGTTAAGACTCATTAAATTTAACTCAACTTCAGTTTTTGCCCAATGCAACTCAATAGGGATTTCAAAAGTGAGTTTGAGATGTTGAAGTGCACTTTGAAAACAGTTGGGAAACCATCCAAACAGTTCTTAACCATAAGGGTACTGGGGATTTCATCATTTAGAACTGCTTTTACCAGAGTATTTTGACTTTACACAGCGTTAGAGTTGAAGGTAACCTTATTTCACCATAACGCGCTTCAGGGCCTGAAAATCACTTTGTGTACACATGTGTGACGCCTTGTTTTCCACCAGGAAACTGTTCAAAACAGTTCATTTCTGTAAAAACTATGTCGCAGATGTGTTTCAAGTGGTTTCACAACATAGAAGTTAAGACTCATTAAATTTAACTCAACTTCAGTTTTGCCCAATGCAACTCAATAGGATTTCAAAAGTGAGTTTGAGATGTTGAATTGCACTTTGAAAACAGTTGGGAAACCATCCAAACAGTTCTTAACCATAAGGGTACTGGGGATTTCATCATTTAGAACTGATTTTACCAGAGTATTTTGACTTTACACAGAGTTAGAGTTGAAGGTAACCTTATTTCACCATAACGCGCTTCAGGGCCTGAAAATCACTTTGTGTACACATGTGTGACGCCTTGTTTTCCACCAGGAAACTGTTCAAAACAGTTCATTTCTGTAAAAACTATGTCGCAGATGTGTTTCAAGTGGTTTCACAACATAGAAGTTAAGACTCATTGAGTTTCACTCAACTTCAGTTTTGCCCAATGCAAGTCAATAGGATTTCAAAAGTGAGTTTGAGATGTTGAAGTGCACTTTGAAAACAGTTGGGAAACCATCCAAACAGTTCTTAACCATAAGGGTACTGGGGATTTCATCATTTAGAACTGCTTTTACCAGAGTATTTTGACTTTACACAGCGTTAGAGTTGAAGGTAACCTTATTTCACCATAACGCGCTTCAGGGCCTGAAATCACTTTGTGTACACATGTGTGACGCCTTGTTTTCCACCAGGAAACTGTTCAAAACAGTTCATTTCTGTAAAAACTATGTCGCAGATGTGTTTCAAGTGGTTTCACAACATAGAAGTTAAGACTCATTAAATTTAACTCAACTTCAGTTTTGCCCCCAATGCAACTCAATAGGAATTCAAAAGTGAGTTTGAGATGTTGAATTGCACTTTGAAAACAGTTGGGAAACCATCCAAACAGTTCTTAACCATAAGGGTACTGGGGATTTCATCATTTAGAACTGCTTTTACCAGAGTATTTTGACTTTACACAGCGTTAGAGTTGAAGGTAACCTTATTTCACCATAACGCGCTTCAGGGCCTGAAAATCACTTTGTGTACACATGTGTGACGCCTTGTTTTCCACCAGGAAACTGTTCAAAACAGTTCATTTCTGTAAAAACTATGTCGCAGATGTGTTTCAAGTGGTTTCACAACATAGAAGTTAAGACTCATTAAATTTAACTCAACTTCAGTTTTTGCCCAATGCAACTCAATAGGATTTCAAAAGTGAGTTTGAGATGTTGAATTGCACTTTGAAAACAGTTGGGAAACCATCCAAACAGTTCTTAACCATAAGGGTACTGGGGATTTCATCATTTAGAACTGCTTTTACCAGAGTATTTTGACTTTACACAGAGTTAGAGTTGAAGGTAACCTTATTTCACCATAACGCGCTTCAGGGCCTGAAAATCACTTTGTGTACACATGTGTGACGCCTTGTTTTCCACCAGGAAACTGTTCAAAACAGTTCATTACTGTAAAAAACTATGTCGCAGATGTGTTTCAAGTGGTTTCACAACATAGAAGTTAAGACTCATTGAGTTTCACTCAACTTCAGTTTTGCCCAATGCAAGTCAATAGGGATTTCAAACAGTGAGTGTGAGATGTTGAAGTGCACTTTGAAAACAGTTGGGAAACCATCCAAACAGTTCTTAACCATAAGGGTACTGGGGATTTCATCATTTAGAACTGCTTTTACCAGAGTATTTTGACTTTACACAGCGTTAGAGTTGAAGGTAACCTTATTTCACCATAACGCTTCAGGGCCTGAAATCACTTTGTGTACACATGTGTGACGCCTTGTTTTCCACCAGGAAACTGTTCAAAACAGTTCATTTCTGTAAAAACTATGTCGCAGATGTGTTTCAAGTGGTTTCACAACATAGAAGTTAAGACTCATTAAATTTAACTCAACTTCAGTTTTGCCCAATGCAACTCAATAGGATTTCAAAAGTGAGTTTGAGATGTTGAATTGCACTTTGAAAACAGTTGGGAAACCATCCAAACAGTTCTTAACCATAAGGGTACTGGGGATTTCATCATTTAGAACTGCTTTTACCAGAGTATTTTGACTTTACACAGCGTTAGAGTTGAAGGTAACCTTATTTCACCATAACGCGCTTCAGGGCCTGAAATCACTTTGTGTACACATGTGTGACGCCTTGTTTTCCACCAGGAAACTGTTCAAAACAGTTCATTTCTGTAAAAACTATGTCGCAGATGTGTTTCAAGTGGTTTCACAACATAGAAGTTAAGACTCATTAAATTTAACTCAACTTCAGTTTTTGCCCAATGCAACTCAATAGGATTTCAAAAGTGAGTTTTAGATGTTGAATTGCACTTTGAAAACAGTTGGGAAACCATCCAAACAGTTCTTAACCATAAGGGTACTGGGGATTTCATCATTTAGAACTGCTTTTACCAGAGTATTTTGACTTTACACAGAGTTAGAGTTGAAGGTAACCTTATTTCACCATAACGCTTCAGGGCCTGAAAATCACTTTGTGTACACATGTGTGACGCCTTGTTTTCCACCAGGAAACTGTTCAAAACAGTTCATTTCTGTAAAAACTATGTCGCAGATGTGTTTCAAGTGGTTTCACAACATAGAAGTTAAGACTCATTGAGTTTCACTCAACTTCAGTTTTGCCCAATGCAAGTCAATAGGGATTTCAAAAGTGAGTTTGAGATGTTGAAGTGCACTTTGAAAACAGTTGGGAAACCATCCAAACAGTTCTTAACCATAAGGGTACTGGGGATTTCATCATTTAGAACTGCTTTTACCAGAGTATTTTGACTTTACACAGCGTTAGAGTTGAAGGTAACCTTATTTCACCATAACGCTTCAGGGCCTGAAATCACTTTGTGTACACATGTGTGACGCCTTGTTTTCCACCAGGAAACTGTTCAAAACAGTTCATTTCTGTAAAAACTATGTCGCAGATGTGTTTCAAGTGGTTTCACAACATAGAAGTTAAGACTCATTAAATTTAACTCAACTTCAGTTTTGCCCAATGCAACTCAATAGGATTTCAAAAGTGAGTTTGAGATGTTGAATTGCACTTTGAAAACAGTTGGGAAACCATCCAAACAGTTCTTAACCATAAGGGTACTGGGGATTTCATCATTTAGAACTGCTTTTACCAGAGTATTTTGACTTTACACAGCGTTAGAGTTGAAGGTAACCTTATTTCACCATAACGCGCTTCAGGGCCTGAAATCACTTTGTGTACACATGTGTGACGCCTTGTTTTCCACCAGGAAACTGTTCAAAACAGTTCATTTCTGTAAAAACTATGTCGCAGATGTGTTTCAAGTGGTTTCACAACATAGAAGTTAAGACTCATTAAATTTAACTCAACTTCAGTTTTTGCCCAATGCAACTCAATAGGATTTCAAAAGTGAGTTTGAGATGTTGAATTGCACTTTGAAAACAGTTGGGAAACCATCCAAACAGTTCTTAACCATAAGGGTACTGGGGATTTCATCATTTAGAACTGCTTTTACCAGAGTATTTTGACTTTACACAGAGTTAGAGTTGAAGGTAACCTTATTTCACCATAACGCGCTTCAGGGCCTGAAAATCACTTTGTGTACACATGTGTGACGCCTTGTTTTCCACCAGGAAACTGTTCAAAACAGTTCATTTCTGTAAAAACTATGTCGCAGATGTGTTTCAAGTGGTTTCACAACATAGAAGTTAAGACTCATTGAGTTTCACTCAACTTCAGTTTTGCCCAATGCAAGTCAATAGGATTTCAAAAGTGAGTTTGAGATGTTGAAGTGCACTTTGAAAACAGTTGGGAAACCATCCAAACAGTTCTTAACCATAAGGGTACTGGGGATTTCATCATTTAGAACTGCTTTTACCAGAGTATTTTGACTTTACACAGCGTTAGAGTTGAAGGTAACCTTATTTCACCATAACGCTTCAGGGCCTGAAATTCACTTTGTGTACACATGTGTGACAGCTTGTTTTCCACCAGGAAACTGTTCAAAACAGTTCATTACTGTAAAAAACTATGTCGCAGATGTGTTTCAAGTGGTTTCACAACATAGAAGTTAAGACTCATTAAATTTAACTCAACTTCAGTTTTTGCCCAATGCAACTCAATAGGATTTCAAAAGTGAGTTTGAGATGTTGAATTGCACTTTGAAAACAGTTGGGAAACCATCCAAACAGTTCTTAACCATAAGGGTACTGGGGATTTCATCATTTAGAACTGCTTTTACCAGAGTATTT
Organism: Polypterus senegalus; assembly: GCF_016835505.1. Taxonomy (NCBI): domain Eukaryota; kingdom Metazoa; phylum Chordata; class Cladistia; order Polypteriformes; family Polypteridae; genus Polypterus; species Polypterus senegalus. The sequence goes on from NW_024378931.1 coordinate 43,734, forward strand.
TGACTTTACACAGAGTTAGAGTTGAAGGTAACCTTATTTCACCATAACGCTTTCAGGGCCTGAAAATAACTTTGTGTACACATGTGTGACGCCTTGTTTTCCACAAGGAAACTGTTCAAAACAGTTCATTTCTGTAAAAACTATGTCGCAGATGTGTTTCAAGTGGTTTCACAACATAGAAGTTAAGACTCAATTTAACTCAACTTCAGTTTTCACTCAACTTCAGTTTTGCCCAATGTAATGGGGATTTCAAAAGTGAGATGTTGAAGTGCACTTTGAAAACAGTTGGGAAACCATCCAAACAGTTCTTAACCATAAGGGTACTGGGGATTTCATCATTTAGAACTGCTTTTACCAGAGTATTTTTTACACACAGTTAGAGTTGAAGGTAACCTTATTTCACCATAACGCTTCAGGGCCTGAAAATCACTTTGTGTACACATGTGTGACGCCTTGTTTTCCACCAGGAAACTGTTCAAAACAGTTCATTTCTGTAAAAACTATGTCGCAGATGTGTTTCAAGTGGTTTCACAACATAGAAGTTAAGACTCATTAAATTTAACTCAACTTCAGTTTTGCCCAATGCAACTCAATAGGATTTCAAAAGTGAGTTTGAGATGTTGAATTGCACTTTGAAAACAGTTGGGAAACCATCCAAACAGTTCTTAACCATAAGGGTACTGGGGATTTCATCATTTAGAACTGCTTTTACCAGAGTATTTTGACTTTACACAGCGTTAGAGTTGAAGGTAACCTTATTTCACCATAACGCTTCAGGGCCTGAAAATCACTTTGTGTACACATGTGTGACGCCTTGTTTTCCACCAGGAAACTGTTCAAAACAGTTCATTTCTGTAAAAACTATGTCGCAGATGTGTTTCAAGTGGTTTCACAACATAGAAGTTAAGACTCATTAAATTTAACTCAACTTCAGTTTTGCCCAATGCAACTCAATAGGATTTCAAAAGTGAGTTTGAGATGTTGAATTGCACTTTGAAAACAGTTGGGAAACCATCCAAACAGTTCTTAACCATAAGGGTACTGGGGATTTCATCATTTAGAACTGCTTTTACCAGAGTATTTTGACTTTACACAGAGTTAGAGTTGAAGGTAACCTTATTTCACCATAACGCGCTTCAGGGCCTGAAAATCACTTTGTGTACACATGTGTGACGCCTTGTTTTCCACCAGGAAACTGTTCAAAACAGTTCATTTCTGTAAAAACTATGTCGCAGATGTGTTTCAAGTGGTTTCACAACATAGAAGTTAAGACTCATTGAGTTTCACTCAACTTCAGTTTTGCCCAATGCAACTAATAGGGATTTCAAAAGTGAGTTTGAGATGTTGAAGTGCACTTTGAAAACAGTTGGGAAACCATCCAAACAGTTCTTAACCATAAGGGTACTGGGGATTTCATCATTTAGAACTGCTTTTACCAGAGTATTTTGACTTTACACAGCGTTAGAGTTGAAGGTAACCTTATTTCACCATAACGCGCTTCAGGGCCTGAAAATCACTTTGTGTACACATGTGTGACGCCTTGTTTTCCACCAGGAAACTGTTCAAAACAGTTCATTTCTGTAAAAACTATGTCGCAGATGTGTTTCAAGTGGTTTCACAACATAGAAGTTAAGACTCATTAAATTTAACTCAACTTCAGTTTTTGCCCAATGCAACTCAATAGGATTTCAAAAGTGAGTTTGAGATGTTGAATTGCACTTTGAAAACAGTTGGGAAACCATCCAAACAGTTCTTAACCATAAGGGTACTGGGGATTTCATCATTTAGAACTGCTTTTACCAGAGTATTTTGACTTTACACAGCGTTAGAGTTGAAGGTAACCTTATTTCACCATAACGCTTCAGGGCCTGAAATCACTTTGTGTACACATGTGTGACGCCTTGTTTTCCACCAGGAAACTGTTCAAAACAGTTCATTTCTGTAAAAACTATGTCGCAGATGTGTTTCAAGTGGTTTCACAACATAGAAGTTAAGACTCATTAAATTTAACTCAACTTCAGTTTTTGCCCAATGCAACTCAATAGGATTTCAAAAGTGAGTTTGAGATGTTGAATTGCACTTTGAAAACAGTTGGGAAACCATCCAAACAGTTCTTAACCATAAGGGTACTGGGGATTTCATCATTTAGAACTGCTTTTACCAGAGTATTTTGACTTTACACAGAGTTAGAGTTGAAGGTAACCTTATTTCACCATAACGCGCTTCAGGGCCTGAAAATCACTTTGTGTACACATGTGTGACGCCTTGTTTTCCACCAGGAAACTGTTCAAAACAGTTAATTTCTGTAAAAAACTATGTCGCAGATGTGTTTCAAGAGGTTTCACAACATAGAAGTTAAGACTCATTGAGTTTAACTCAACTTCAGTTTTGCCCAATGCAAGTCAATAGGGATTTCAAAAGTGAGTTTGAGATGTTGAGTGCACTTTGAAAACAGTTGGGAAACCATCCAAACAGTTCTTAACCATAAGGGTACTGGGGATTTCATCATTTAGAACTGCTTTTACCAGAGTATTTTGACTTTACACAGCGTTAGAGTTGAAGGTAACCTTATTTCACCATAACGCGCTTCAGGGCCTGAAAATCACTTTGTGTACACATGTGTGACGCCTTGTTTTCCACCAGGAAACTGTTCAAAACAGTTCATTTCTGTAAAAACTATGTCGCAGATGTGTTTCAAGTGGTTTCACAACATAGAAGTTAAGACTCATTAAATTTAACTCAACTTCAGTTTTGCCCAATGCAACTCAATAGGATTTCAAAAGTGAGTTTGAGATGTTGAAGTGCACTTTGAAAACAGTTGGGAAACCATCCAAACAGTTCTTAACCATAAGGGTACTGGGGATTTCATCATTTAGAACTGCTTTTACCAGAGTACTTTGACTTTACACAGCGTTAGAGTTGAAGGTAACCTTATTTCACCATAACGCGTTTCAGGGCCTGAAATCACTTTGTGTACACATGTGTGACGCCTTGTTGTCCACCAGGAAACTGTTCAAAACAGTTCATTTCTGTAAAAAACTATGTCGCAGATGTGTTTCAAGTGGTTTCACAACATAGAAGTTAAGACTCATTAAATTTAACTCAACTTCAGTTTTTGCCCAATGCAACTCAATAGGGATTTCAAAAGTGAGTTTGAGATGTTGAATTGCACTTTGAAAACAGTTGGGAAACCATCCAAACAGTTCTTAACCATAAGGGTACTGGGGATTTCATCATTTAGAACTGCTTTTACCAGAGTATTTTGACTTTACACAGAGTTAGAGTTGAAGGTAACCTTATTTCACCATAACGCTTCAGGGCCTGAAAATCACTTTGTGTACACATGTGTGACGCCTTGTTTTCCACCAGGAAACTGTTCAAAACAGTTCATTTCTGTAAAAACTATGTCGCAGATGTGTTTCAAGTGGTTTCACAACATAGAAGTTAAGACTCATTGAGTTTCACTCAACTTCAGTTTTGCCCAATGCAAGTTAAAGGGATTTCAAAAGTGAGTTTGAGATGTTGAAGTGCACTTTGAAAACAGTTGGGAAACCATCCAAACAGTTCTTAACCATAAGGGTACTGGGGATTTCATCATTTAGAACTGCTTTTACCAGAGTATTTTGACTTTACACAGCGTTAGAGTTGAAGGTAACCTTATTTCACCATAACGCGCTTCAGGGCCTGAAATCACTTTGTGTACACATGTGTGACGCCTTGTTTTCCACCAGGAAACTGTTCAAAACAGTTCATTTCTGTAAAAACTATGTCGCAGATGTGTTTCAAGTGGTTTCACAACATAGAAGTTAAGACTCATTAAATTTAACTCAACTTCAGTTTTTGCCCAATGCAACTCAATAGGAATTTCAAAAGTGAGTTTGAGATGTTGAATTGCACTTTGAAAACAGTTGGGAAACCATCCAAACAGTTCTTAACCATAAGGGTACTGGGGATTTCATCATTTAGAACTGCTTTTACCAGAGTATTTTGACTTTACACAGCGTTAGAGTTGAAGGTAACCTTATTTCACCATAACGCGCTTCAGGGCCTGAAATCACTTTGTGTACACATGTGTGACGCCTTGTTTTCCACCAGGAAACTGTTCAAAACAGTTCATTTCTGTAAAAAACTATGTCGCAGATGTGTTTCAAGTGGTTTCACAACATAGAAGTTAAGACTCATTGAGTTTAACTCAACTTCAGTTTTTGCCCAATGCAACTCAATAGGGATTTCAAAAGTGAGTTTGAGATGTTGAAGTGCACTTTGAAAACAGTTGGGAAACCATCCAAACAGTTCTTAACCATAAGGGTACTGGGGATTTCATCATTTAGAACTGCTTTTACCAGAGTATTTTGACTTTACACAGCGTTAGAGTTGAAGGTAACCTTATTTCACCATAACGCGCTTCAGGGCCTGAAAATCACTTTGTGTACACATGTGTGACGCCTTGTTTTCCACCAGGAAACTGTTCAAAACAGTTCATTTCTGTAAAAACTATGTCGCAGATGTGTTTCAAGTGGTTTCACAACATAGAAGTTAAGACTCATTAAATTTAACTCAACTTCAGTTTTTGCCCAATGCAACTCAATAGGATTTCAAAAGTGAGTTTGAGATGTTGAATTGCACTTTGAAAACAGTTGGGAAACCATCCAAACAGTTCTTAACCATAAGGGTACTGGGGATTTCATCATTTAGAACTGCTTTTACCAGAGTATTTTGACTTTACACAGCGTTAGAGTTGAAGGTAACCTTATTTCACCATAACGCGTTTCAGGGCCTGAAAATCACTTTGTGTACACATGTGTGACGCCTTGTTTTCCACCAGGAAACTGTTCAAAACAGTTCATTTCTGTAAAAACTATGTCGCAGATGTGTTTCAAGTGGTTTCACAACATAGAAGTTAAGACTCATTAAATTTAACTCAACTTCAGTTTTTGCCCAATGCAACTCAATAGGATTTCAAAAGTGAGTTTGAGATGTTGAATTGCACTTTTGAAAACAGTTGGGAAACCATCCAAACAGTTCTTAACCATAAGGGTACTGGGGATTTCATCATTTAGAACTGATTTTACCAGAGTATTTTGACTTTTCACAGAGTTAGAGTTGAAGGTAACCTTATTTCACCATACGCGCTTCAGGGCCTGAAAATCACTTTGTGTACACATGTGTGACGCCTTGTTTTCCACCAGGAAACTGTTCAAAACAGTTCATTTCTGTAAAAAACTATGTCGCAGATGTGTTTCAAGTGGTTTCACAACATAGAAGTTAAGACTCATTGAGTTTAACTCAACTTCAGTTTTGCCCAATGCAACTCAATAGGGATTTCAAAAGTGAGTTTGAGATGTTGAAGTGCACTTTGAAAACAGTTGGGAAACCATCCAAACAGTTCTTAACCATAAGGGTACTGGGGATTTCATCATTTAGAACTGCTTTTACCAGAGTATTTTGACTTTACACAGCGTTAGAGTTGAAGGTAACCTTATTTCACCATAACGCTTCAGGGCCTGAAATCACTTTGTGTACACATGTGTGACGCCTTGTTTTCCACCAGGAAACTGTTCAAAACAGTTCATTTCTGTAAAAACTATGTCGCAGATGTGTTTCAAGTGGTTTCACAACATAGAAGTTAAGACTCATTAAATTTAACTCAACTTCAGTTTTTGCCCAATGCAACTCAATAGTGATTTCAAACAGTGAGTTTGAGATGTTGAAGTGCACTTTGAAAACAGTTGGGAAACCATCCAAACAGTTCTTAACCATAAGGGTACTGGGGATTTCATCATTTAGAACTGCTTTTACCAGAGTATTTTGACTTTACACAGCGTTAGAGTTGAAGGTAACCTTATTTCACCATAACGCGCTTCAGGGCCTGAAAATCACTTTGTGTACACATGTGTGACGCCTTGTTTTCCACCAGGAAACTGTTCAAAACAGTTCATTTCTGTAAAAACTATGTCGCAGATGTGTTTCAAGTGGTTTCACAACATAGAAGTTAAGACTCATTAAATTTAACTCAACTTCAGTTTTTGCCCAATGCAACTCAATAGGATTTCAAAAGTGAGTTTGAGATGTTGAATTGCACTTTGAAAACAGTTGGGAAACCATCCAAACAGTTCTTAACCATAAGGGTACTGGGGATTTCATCATTTAGAACTGCTTTTACCAGAGTATGTTGACTTTACACAGAGTTAGAGTTGAAGGTAACCTTATTTCACCATAACGTTTCAGGGCCTGAAAATCACTTTGTGTACACATGTGTGACGCCTTGTTTTCCACCAGGAAACTGTTCAAAACAGTTCATTTCTGTAAAAACTATGTCGCAGATGTGTTTCAAGTGGTTTCACAACATAGAAGTTAAGACTCATTGAGTTTCACTCAACTTCAGTTTTGCCCAATGCAAGTTAATAGGATTTCAAAAGTGAGTTTGAGATGTTGAAGTGCACTTTGAAAACAGTTGGGAAACCATCCAAACAGTTCTTAACCATAAGGGTACTGGGGATTTCATCATTTAGAACTGCTTTTACCAGAGTATTTTGACTTTACACAGCGTTAGAGTTGAAGGTAACCTTATTTCACCATAACGCGCTTCAGGGCCTGAAATTCACTTTGTGTACACATGTGTGACGCCTTGTTTTCCACCAGGAAACTGTTCAAAACAGTTCATTTCTGTAAAAAACTATGTCGCAGATGTGTTTCAAGTGGTTTCACAACATAGAAGTTAAGACTCATTAAATTTAACTCAACTTCAGTTTTTGCCCAATGCAACTCAATAGGATTTCAAAAGTGAGTTTGAGATGTTGAATTGCACTTTGAAAACAGTTGGGAAACCATCCAAACAGTTCTTAACCATAAGGGTACTGGGGATTTCATCATTTAGAACTGCTTTTACCAGAGTATTTTGACTTTACACAGCGTTAGAGTTGAAGGTAACCTTATTTCACCATAACGTTTCAGGGCCTGAAATCACTTTGTGTACACATGTGTGACGCCTTGTTTTCCACCAGGAAACTGTTCAAAACAGTTCATTTCTGTAAAAACTATGTCGCAGATGTGTTTCAAGTGGTTTCACAACATAGAAGTTAAGACTCATTAAATTTAACTCAACTTCTTTTTTGCCCAATGCAACTCAATAGGATTTCAAAAGTGAGTTTGAGATGTTGAATTGCACTTTGAAAACAGTTGGGAAACCATCCAAACAGTTCTTAACCATAAGGGTACTGGGGATTTCATCATTTAGAACTGCTTTTACCAGAGTATTTTGACTTTACACAGAGTTAGAGTTGAAGGTAACCTTATTTCACCATAACGCGCTTCAGGGCCTGAAAATCACTTTGTGTACACATGTGTGACGCCTTGTTTTCCACCAGGAAACTGTTCAAAACAGTTCATTTCTGTAAAAACTATGTCGCAGATGTGTTTCAAGTGGTTTCACAACATAGAAGTTAAGACTCATTGAGTTTCACTCAACTTCAGTTTTGCCCAATGCAAGTCAATAGGGATTTCAAAAGTGAGTTTGAGATGTTGAAGTGCACTTTGAAAACAGTTGGGAAACCATCCAAACAGTTCTTAACCATAAGGGTACTGGGGATTTCATCATTTAGAACTGCTTTTACCAGAGTATTTTGACTTTACACAGCGTTAGAGTTGAAGGTAACCTTATTTCACCATACGCGCTTCAGGGCCTGAAATTCACTTTGTGTACACATGTGTGACGCCTTGTTTTCCACCAGGAAACTGTTCAAAACAGTTCATTTCTGTAAAAACTATGTCGCAGATGTGTTTCAAGTGGTTTCACAACATAGAAGTTAAGACTCATTAAATTTAACTCAACTTCAGTTTTGCCCAATGCAACTCAATAGGAATTTCAAAAGTGAGTTTGAGATGTTGAATTGCACTTTGAAAACAGTTGGGAAACCATCCAAACAGTTCTTAACCATAAGGGTACTGGGGATTTCATCATTTAGAACTGCTTTTACCAGAGTATTTTGACTTTACACAGCGTTAGAGTTGAAGGTAACCTTATTTCACCATAACGCGCTTCAGGGCCTGAAATCACTTTGTGTACACATGTGTGACGCCTTGTTTTCCACCAGGAAACTGTTCAAAACAGTTAATTTCTGTAAAAAACTATGTCGCAGATGTGTTTCAAGAGGTTTCACAACATAGAAGTTAAGACTCATTGAGTTTAACTCAACTTCAGTTTTGCCCAATGCAACTCAATAGGATTTCAAAAGTGAGTTTGAGATGTTGAAGTGCACTTTGAAAACAGTTGGGAAACCATCCAAACAGTTCTTAACCATAAGGGTACTGGGGATTTCATCATTTAGAACTGCTTTTACCAGAGTATTTTGAATTTACACAGTTAGAGTTGAAGGTAACCTTATTTCACCGCGCTTCAGGGCCTGAAAATCACTTTGTGTACACATGTGTGACGCCTTGTTTTCCACCAGGAAACTGTTCAAAACAGTTCATTTCTGTAAAAACTATGTCGCAGATGTGTTTCAAGTGGTTTCACAACATAGAAGTTAAGACTCATTAAATTTAACTCAACTTCAGTTTTTGCCCAATGCAACTCAATAGGATTTCAAAAGTGAGTTTGAGATGTTGAATTGCACTTTGAAAACAGTTGGGAAACCATCCAAACAGTTCTTAACCATAAGGGTACTGGGGATTTCATCATTTAGAACTGCTTTTACCAGAGTACTTTGACTTTACACAGCGTTAGAGTTGAAGGTAACCTTATTTCACCATAACGCGTTTCAGGGCCTGAAATCACTTTGTGTACACATGTGTGACGCCTTGTTGTCCACCAGGAAACTGTTCAAAACAGTTCATTTCTGTAAAAAACTATGTCGCAGATGTGTTTCAAGTGGTTTCACAACATAGAAGTTAAGACTCATTAAATTTAACTCAACTTCAGTTTTGCCCAATGCAACTCAATAGGATTTCAAAAGTGAGTTTGAGATGTTGAAGTGCACTTTTTGAAAACAGTTGGGAAACCATCCAAACAGTTCTTAACCATAAGGGTACTGGGGATTTCATCATTTAGAACTGCTTTTACCAGAGTATTTTGACTTTTCACAGAGTTAGAGTTGAAGGTAACCTTATTTCACCATAACGCTTCAGGGCCTGAAAATCACTTTGAGTACACATGTGTGACGCCTTGTTTTCCACCAGGAAACTGTTCAAAACAGTTCATTTCTGTAAAAAACTATGTCGCAGATGTGTTTCAAGTGGTTTCACAACATAGAAGTTAAGACTCATTGAGTTTAACTCAACTTCAGTTTTGCCCAATGCAACTCAATAGGGATTTCAAAAGTGAGTTTGAGATGTTGAAGTGCACTTTGAAAACAGTTGGGAAACCATCCAAACAGTTCTTAACCATAAGGGTACTGGGGATTTCATCATTTAGAACTGCTTTTACCAGAGTATTTTGACTTTACACAGCGTTAGAGTTGAAGGTAACCTTATTTCACCATAACGCGTTTCAGGGCCTGAAATCACTTTGTGTACACATGTGTGACGCCTTGTTTTCCACCAGGAAACTGTTCAAAACAGTTCATTTCTGTAAAAACTATGTCGCAGATGTGTTTCAAGTGGTTTCACAACATAGAAGTTAAGACTCATTAAATTTAACTCAACTTCAGTTTTGCCCAATGCAACTCAATAGGGATTTCAAAAGTGAGTTTGAGATGTTGAATTGCACTTTGAAAACAGTTGGGAAACCATCCAAACAGTTCTTAACCATAAGGGTACTGGGGATTTCATCATTTAGAACTGCTTTTACCAGAGTATTTTGACTTTACACAGCGTTAGAGTTGAAGGTAACCTTATTTCACCATAACGCGCTTCAGGGCCTGAAATCACTTTGTGTACACATGTGTGACGCCTTGTTTTCCACCAGGAAACTGTTCAAAACAGTTCATTTCTGTAAAAACTATGTCGCAGATGTGTTTCAAGTGGTTTCACAACATAGAAGTTAAGACTCATTAAATTTAACTCAACTTCAGTTTTGCCCAATGCAACTCAATAGGATTTCAAAAGTGAGTTTGAGATGTTGAAGTGCACTTTGAAAACAGTTGGGAAACCATCCAAACAGTTCTTAACCATAAGGGTACTGGGGATTTCATCATTTAGAACTGCTTTTACCAGAGTATTTTGACTTTACACAGCGTTAGAGTTGAAGGTAACCTTATTTCACCATAACGCGCTTCAGGGCCTGAAAATCACTTTGTGTACACATGTGTGACGCCTTGTTTTACAACAGGAAACTGTTCAAAACAGTTCATTTCTGTAAAAACTATGTCGCAGATGTGTTTCAAGTGGTTTCACAACATAGAAGTTAAGACTCATTAAATTTAACTCAACTTCAGTTTTGCCCAATGCAACTCAATAGGGATTTCAAAAGTGAGTTTGAGATGTTGAATTGCACTTTGAAAACAGTTGGGAAACCATCCAAACAGTTCTTAACCATAAGGGTACTGGGGATTTCATCATTTAGAACTGCTTTTACCAGAGTATTTTGACTTTACACAGCGTTAGAGTTGAAGGTAACCTTATTTCACCATAACGCGCTTCAGGGCCTGAAACCACTTTGTGTACACATGTGTGACGCCTTGTTTTCCACCAGGAAACTGTTCAAAACAGTTCATTTCTGTAAAAACTATGTCGCAGATGTGTTTCAAGTGGTTTCACAACATAGAAGTTAAGACTCATTGAGTTTCACTCAACTTCAGTTTTGCCCAATGCAAGTCAATAGGGATTTCAAAAGTGAGTTTGAGATGTTGAAGTGCACTTTGAAAACAGTTGGGAAACCATCCAAACAGTTCTTAACCATAAGGGTACTGGGGATTTCATCATTTAGAACTGCTTTTACCAGAGTATTTTGACTTTACACAGCGTTAGAGTTGAAGGTAACCTTATTTCACCATAACGCGCTTCAGGGCCTGAAATTCACTTTGTGTACACATGTGTGACGCCTTGTTTTCCACCAGGAAACTGTTCAAAACAGTTCATTTCTGTAAAAACTATGTCGCAGATGTGTTTCAAGTGGTTTCACAACATAGAAGTTAAGACTCATTAAATTTAACTCAACTTCAGTTTTTGCCCAATGCAACTCAATAGGAATTTCAAAAGTGAGTTTGAGATGTTGAATTGCACTTTGAAAACAGTTGGGAAACCATCCAAACAGTTCTTAACCATAAGGGTACTGGGGATTTCATCATTTAGAACTGCTTTTACCAGAGTATTTTGACTTTACACAGAGTTAGAGTTGAAGGTAACCTTATTTCACCATACGCGCTTCAGGGCCTGAAAATCACTTTGTGTACACATGTGTGACGCCTTGTTTTCCACCAGGAAACTGTTCAAAACAGTTCATTTCTGTAAAAACTATGTCGCAGATGTGTTTCAAGTGGTTTCACAACATAGAAGTTAAGACTCATTGAGTTTCACTCAACTTCAGTTTTGCCCAATGCAACTCAATAGGGATTTCAAAAGTGAGTTTGAGATGTTGAAGTGCACTTTGAAAACAGTTGGGAAACCATCCAAACAGTTCTTAACCATAAGGGTACTGGGGATTTCATCATTTAGAACTGCTTTTACCAGAGTATTTTGACTTTACACAGCGTTAGAGTTGAAGGTAACCTTATTTCACCATAACGCGCTTCAGGGCCTGAAATTCACTTTGTGTACACATGTGTGACGCCTTGTTTTCCACCAGGAAACTGTTCAAAACAGTTCATTTCTGTAAAAACTATGTCGCAGATGTGTTTCAAGTGGTTTCACAACATAGAAGTTAAGACTCATTAAATTTAACTCAACTTCAGTTTTTGCCCAATGCAACTCAATAGGATTTCAAAAGTGAGTTTGAGATGTTGAATTGCACTTTGAAAACAGTTGGGAAACCATCCAAACAGTTCTTAACCATAAGGGTACTGGGGATTTCATCATTTAGAACTGCTTTTACCAGAGTATTTTGACTTTACACAGAGTTAGAGTTGAAGGTAACCTTATTTCACCATAACGCTTCAGGGCCTGAAAATCACTTTGTGTACACATGTGTGACGCCTTGTTTTCCACCAGGAAACTGTTCAAAACAGTTCATTTCTGTAAAAACTATGTCGCAGATGTGTTTCAAGTGGTTTCACAACATAGAAGTTAAGACTCATTGAGTTTTAACTCAACTTCAGTTTTGCCCAATGCAAGTCAATAGGGATTTCAAAAGTGAGTTTGAGATGTTGAAGTGCACTTTGAAAACAATTGGGAAACCATCCAAACAGTTCTTAACCATAAGGGTACTGGGGATTTCATCATTTAGAACTGCTTTTACCAGAGTATTTTGACTTTACACAGCGTTAGAGTTGAAGGTAACCTTATTTCACCATAACGCGCTTCAGGGCCTGAAATTCACTTTGTGTACACATGTGTGACGCCTTGTTTTCCACCAGGAAACTGTTCAAAACAGTTCATTTCTGTAAAAACTATGTCGCAGATGTGTTTCAAGTGGTTTCACAACATAGAAGTTAAGACTCATTAAATTTAACTCAACTTCAGTTTTTGCCCAATGCAACTCAATAGGAATTTCAAAAGTGAGTTTGAGATGTTGAATTGCACTTTGAAAACAGTTGGGAAACCATCCAAACAGTTCTTAACCATAAGGGTACTGGGGATTTCATCATTTAGAACTGCTTTTACCAGAGTATTTTGACTTTACACAGCGTTAGAGTTGAAGGTAACCTTATTTCACCATAACGCTTCAGGGCCTGAAATCACTTTGTGTACACATGTGTGACGCCTTGTTTTCCACCAGGAAACTGTTCAAAACAGTTCATTTCTGTAAAAACTATGTCGCAGATGTGTTTCAAGTGGTTTCACAACATAGAAGTTAAGACTCATTAAATTTAACTCAACTTCAGTTTTTGCCCAATGCAACTCAATAGGGATTTCAAAAGTGAGTTTGAGATGTTGAATTGCACTTTGAAAACAGTTGGGAAACCATCCAAACAGTTCTTAACCATAAGGGTACTGGGGATTTCATCATTTAGAACTGCTTTTACCAGAGTATTTTGACTTTACACAGAGTTAGAGTTGAAGGTAACCTTATTTCACCATAACGCGCTTCAGGGCCTGAAAATCACTTTGTGTACACATGTGTGACGCCTTGTTTTCCACCAGGAAACTGTTCAAAACAGTTCATTTCTGTAAAAACTATGTCGCAGATGTGTTTCAAGTGGTTTCACAACATAGAAGTTAAGACTCATTTAACTCAACTTCAGTTTTTTGCCCAATGCAAGTCAATAGGATTTCAAAAGTGAGTTTGAGATGTTGAAGTGCACTTTGAAAACAGTTGGGAAACCATCCAAACAGTTCTTAACCATAAGGGTACTGGGGATTTCATCATTTAGAACTGCTTTTACCAGAGTATTTTGACTTTACACAGCGTTAGAGTTGAAGGTAACCTTATTTCACCATAACGCGCTTCAGGGCCTGAAATCACTTTGTGTACACATGTGTGACGCCTTGTTTTCCACCAGGAAACTGTTCAAAACAGTTCATTTCTGTAAAAACTATGTCGCAGATGTGTTTCAAGTGGTTTCACAACATAGAAGTTAAGACTCATTAAATTTAACTCAACTTCAGTTTTGCCCAATGCAACTCAATAGGATTTCAAAAGTGAGTTTGAGATGTTGAATTGCACTTTGAAAACAGTTGGGAAACCATCCAAACAGTTCTTAACCATAAGGGTACTGGGGATTTCATCATTTAGAACTGCTTTTACCAGAGTATTTTGACTTTACACAGCGTTAGAGTTGAAGGTAACCTTATTTCACCATAACGCGCTTCAGGGCCTGAAATCACTTTGTGTACACATGTGTGACGCCTTGTTTTCCACCAGGAAACTGTTCAAAACAGTTCATTTCTGTAAAAACTATGTCGCAGATGTGTTTCAAGTGGTTTCACAACATAGAAGTTAAGACTCATTAAATTTAACTCAACTTCAGTTTTTGCCCAATGCAACTCAATAGGGATTTCAAAAGTGAGTTTGAGATGTTGAAGTGCACTTTGAAAACAGTTGGGAAACCATCCAAACAGTTCTTAACCATAAGGGTACTGGGGATTTCATCATTTAGAACTGCTTTTACCAGAGTATTTTGACTTTACACAGCGTTAGAGTTGAAGGTAACCTTATTTCACCATAACGCTTCAGGGCCTGAAAATCACTTTGTGTACACATGTGTGACGCCTTGTTTTCCACCAGGAAACTGTTCAAAACAGTTCATTTCTGTAAAAACTATGTCGCAGATGTGTTTCAAGTGGTTTCACAACATAGAAGTTAAGACTCATTAAATTTAACTCAACTTCAGTTCTTGCCCAATGCAACTCAATAGGATTTCAAAAGTGAGTTTGAGATGTTGAATTGCACTTTGAAAACAGTTGGGAAACCATCCAAACAGTTCTTAACCATAAGGGTACTGGGGATTTCATCATTTAGAACTGCTTTTACCAGAGTATTTTGACTTTACACAGAGTTAGAGTTGAAGGTAACCTTATTTCACCATAACGCGCTTCAGGGCCTGAAAATCACTTTGTGTACACATGTGTGACGCCTTGTTTTCCACCAGGAAACTGTTCAAAACAGTTCATTTCTGTAAAAACTATGTCGCAGATGTGTTTCAAGTGGTTTCACAACATAGAAGTTAAGACTCATTCAGTTTAACTCAACTTCAGTTCTTGCCCAATGCAACTCAATAGGGATTTCAAAAGTGAGTTTGAGATGTTGAAGTGCACTTTGAAAACAGTTGGGAAACCATCCAAACAGTTCTTAACCATAAGGGTACTGGGGATTTCATCATTTAGAACTGCTTTTACCAGAGTATTTTGACTTTACACAGCGTTAGAGTTGAAGGTAACCTTATTTCACCATAACGCACTTCAGGGCCTGAAATTCACTTTGTGTACACATGTGTGACGCCTTGTTTTCCACCAGGAAACTGTTCAAAACAGTTCATTTCTGTAAAAACTATGTCGCAGATGTGTTTCAAGTGGTTTCACAACATAGAAGTTAAGACTCATTAAATTTAACTCAACTTCAGTTTTTGCCCAATGCAACTCAATAGGATTTCAAAAGTGAGTTTGAGATGTTGAATTGCACTTTGAAAACAGTTGGGAAACCATCCAAACAGTTCTTAACCATAAGGGTACTGGGGATTTCATCATTTAGAACTGCTTTTACCAGAGTATTTTGACTTTACACAGAGTTAGAGTTGAAGGTAACCTTATTTCACCATAACGCGCTTCAGGGCCTGAAATCACTTTGTGTACACATGTGTGACGCCTTGTTTTCCACCAGGAAACTGTTCAAAACAGTTCATTTCTGTAAAAAACTATGTCGCAGAAGTGTTTCAAGTGGTTTCACAACATAGAAGTTAAGACTCATTGAGTTTAACTCAACTTCAGTTTTGCCCAATGCAACTCAATAGGATTTCAAAAGTGAGTTTGAGATGTTGAAGTGCACTTTGAAAACAGTTGGGAAACCATCCAAACAGTTCTTAACCATAAGGGTACTGGGGATTTCATCATTTAGAACTGCTTTTACCAGAGTATTTTGACTTTACACAGCGTTAGAGTTGAAGGTAACCTTATTTCACCATAACGCGCTTCAGGGCCTGAAATTCACTTTGTGTACACATGTGTGACGCCTTGTTTTCCACCAGGAAACTGTTCAAAACAGTTCATTTCTGTTAAAAACTATGTCGCAGATGTGTTTCAAGTGGTTTCACAACATAGAAGTTAAGACTCATTAAATTTAACTCAACTTCAGTTTTTGCCCAATGCAACTCAATAGGATTTCAAAAGTGAGTTTGAGATGTTGAATTGCACTTTGAAAACAGTTGGGAAACCATCCAAACAGTTCTTAACCATAAGGGTACTGGGGATTTCATCATTTAGAACTGCTTTTACCAGAGTATTTTGACTTTACACAGCGTTAGAGTTGAAGGTAACCTTATTTCACCATAACGCGCTTCAGGGCCTGAAAATCACTTTGTGTACACATGTGTGACGCCTTGTTTTCCACCAGGAAACTGTTCAAAACAGTTCATTTCTGTAAAAACTATGTCGCAGATGTGTTTCAAGTGGTTTCACAACATAGAAGTTAAGACTCATTGAATTTAACTCAACTTCAGTTTTGCCCAATGCAACTCAATAGGGATTTCAAAAGTGAGTTTGAGATGTTGAAGTGCACTTTGAAAACAGTTAGGAAACCATCCAAACAGTTCTTAACCATAAGGGTACTGGGGATTTCATCATTTAGAACTGCTTTTACCAGAGTATTTTGACTTTACACAGCGTTAGAGTTGAAGGTAACCTTATTTCACCATACGCGCTTCAGGGCCTGAAAATCACTTTGTGTACACATGTGTGACGCCTTGTTTTCCACCAGGAAACTGTTCAAAACAGTTCATTTCTGTAAAAACTATGTCGCAGATGTGTTTCAAGTGGTTTCACAACATAGAAGTTAAGACTCATTAAATTTAACTCAACTTCAGTTTTGCCCAATGCAACTCAATAGGATTTCAAAAGTGAGTTTGAGATGTTGAATTGCACTTTGAAAACAGTTGGGAAACCATCCAAACAGTTCTTAACCATAAGGGTACTGGGGATTTCATCATTTAGAACTGCTTTTACCAGAGTATTTTGACTTTACACAGCGTTAGAGTTGAAGGTAACCTTATTTCACCATAACGCGCTTCAGGGCCTGAAATCACTTTGTGTACACATGTGTGACGCCTTGTTTTCCACCAGGAAACTGTTCAAAACAGTTCATTTCTGTAAAAACTATGTCGCAGATGTGTTTCAAGTGGTTTCACAACATAGAAGTTAAGACTCATTAAATTTAACTCAACTTCAGTTTTGCCCAATGCAACTCAATAGGATTTCAAAAGTGAGTTTGAGATGTTGAATTGCACTTTGAAAACAGTTGGGAAACCATCCAAACAGTTCTTAACCATAAGGGTACTGGGGATTTCATCATTTAGAACTGCTTTTACCAGAGTATTTTGACTTTACACAGCGTTAGAGTTGAAGGTAACCTTATTTCACCATAACGCGCTTCAGGGCCTGAAAATCACTTTGTGTACACATGTGTGACGCCTTGTTTTCCACCAGGAAACTGTTCAAAACAGTTCATTTCTGTAAAAACTATGTCGCAGATGTGTTTCAAGTGGTTTCACAACATAGAAGTTAAGACTCATTGAGTTTTAACTCAACTTCAGTTTTGCCCAATGCAACTCAATAGGATTTCAAAAGTGAGTTTGAGATGTTGAAGTGCACTTTGAAAACAGTTGGGAAACCATCCAAACAGTTCTTAACCATAAGGGTACTGGGGATTTCATCATTTAGAACTGCTTTTACCAGAGTATTTTGACTTTACACAGCGTTAGAGTTGAAGGTAACCTTATTTCACCATAACGCGCTTCAGGGCCTGAAATCACTTTGTGTACACATGTGTGACGCCTTGTTTTCCACCAGGAAACTGTTCAAAACAGTTCATTTCTGTAAAAACTATGTCGCAGATGTGTTTCAAGTGGTTTCACAACATAGAAGTTAAGACTCATTAAATTTAACTCAACTTCAGTTTTGCCCAATGCAACTCAATAGGATTTCAAAAGTGAGTTTGAGATGTTGAATTGCACTTTGAAAACAGTTGGGAAACCATCCAAACAGTTCTTAACCATAAGGGTACTGGGGATTTCATCATTTAGAACTGCTTTTACCAGAGTATTTTGACTTTACACAGAGTTAGAGTTGAAGGTAACCTTATTTCACCATAACGCTTCAGGGCCTGAAATCACTTTGTGTACACATGTGTGACGCCTTGTTTTCCACCAGGAAACTGTTCAAAACAGTTCATTTCTGTAAAAACTATGTCGCAGATGTGTTTCAAGTGGTTTCACAACATAGAAGTTAAGACTCATTGAGTTTAACTCAACTTCAGTTTTGCCCAATGCAAGTCAAAGGGATTTCAAAAGTGAGTTTGAGATGTTGAAGTGCACTTTGAAAACAGTTGGGAAACCATCCAAACAGTTCTTAACCATAAGGGTACTGGGGATTTCATCATTTAGAACTGCTTTTACCAGAGTATTTTGACTTTACACAGCGTTAGAGTTGAAGGTAACCTTATTTCACCATAACGCGCTTCAGGGCCTGAAAATCACTTTGTGTACACATGTGTGACGCCTTGTTTTCCACCAGGAAACTGTTCAAAACAGTTCATTTCTGTAAAAACTATGTCGCAGATGTGTTTCAAGTGGTTTCACAACATAGAAGTTAAGACTCATTAAATTTAACTCAACTTCAGTTTTTGCCCAATGCAACTCAATAGGATTTCAAAAGTGAGTTTGAGATGTTGAATTGCACTTTGAAAACAGTTGGGAAACCATCCAAACAGTTCTTAACCATAAGGGTACTGGGGATTTCATCATTTAGAACTGCTTTTACCAGAGTATTTTGACTTTACACAGCGTTAGAGTTGAAGGTAACCTTATTTCACCATAACGCGCTTCAGGGCCTGAAAATCACTTTGTGTACACATGTGTGACGCCTTGTTTTCCACCAGGAAACTGTTCAAAACAGTTCATTTCTGTAAAAACTATGTCGCAGATGTGTTTCAAGTGGTTTCACAACATAGAAGTTAAGACTCATTAAATTTAACTCAACTTCAGTTTTGCCCAATGCAACTCAATAGGATTTCAAAAGTGAGTTTGAGATGTTGAAGTGCACTTTGAAAACAGTTGGGAAACCATCCAAACAGTTCTTAACCATAAGGGTACTGGGGATTTCATCATTTAGAACTGCTTTTACCAGAGTATTTTGACTTTACACAGCGTTAGAGTTGAAGGTAACCTTATTTCACCATAACGCGATTCAGGGCCTGAAAATCACTTTGTGTACACATGTGTGACGCCTTGTTATCCACCAGGAAACTGTTCAAAACAGTTCATTTCTGTAAAAACTATGTCGCAGATGTGTTTCAAGTGGTTTCACAACATAGAAGTTAAGACTCATTAAATTTAACTCAACTTCAGTTTTTGCCCAATGCAACTCAATAGGATTTCAAAAGTGAGTTTGAGATGTTGAATTGCACTTTGAAAACAGTTGGGAAACCATCCAAACAGTTCTTAACCATAAGGGTACTGGGGATTTCATCATTTAGAACTGCTTTTACCAGAGTATTTTGACTTTACACAGAGTTAGAGTTGAAGGTAACCTTATTTCACCATAACGCGCTTCAGGGCCTGAAAATCACTTTGTGTACACATGTGTGACGCCTTGTTTTCCACCAGGAAACTGTTCAAAACAGTTCATTTCTGTAAAAACTATGTCGCAGATGTGTTTCAAGTGGTTTCACAACATAGAAGTTAAGACTCATTAAATTTAACAACTTCAGTTTTGCCCAATGCAACTCAATAGGGATTTCAAAAGTGAGTTTGAGATGTTGAAGTGCACTTTGAAAACAGTTGGGAAACCATCCAAACAGTTCTTAACCATAAGGGTACTGGGGATTTCATCATTTAGAACTGCTTTTACCAGAGTATTTTGACTTTACACAGCGTTAGAGTTGAAGGTAACCTTATTTCACCATAACGCGCTTCAGGGCCTGAAATCACTTTGTGTACACATGTGTGACGCCTTGTTTTCCACCAGGAAACTGTTCAAAACAGTTCATTTCTGTAAAAACTATGTCGCAGATGTGTTTCAAGTGGTTTCACAACATAGAAGTTAAGACTCATTAAATTTAACTCAACTTCAGTTTTGCCCAATGCAACTCAATAGGGATTTCAAAAGTGAGTTTGAGATGTTGAAGTGCACTTTGAAAACAGTTGGGAAACCATCCAAACAGTTCTTAACCATAAGGGTACTGGGGATTTCATCATTTAGAACTGCTTTTACCAGAGTATTTTGACTTTACACAGCGTTAGAGTTGAAGGTAACCTTATTTCACCATAACGCGCTTCAGGGCCTGAAATCACTTTGTGTACACATGTGTGACGCCTTGTTTTCCACCAGGAAACTGTTCAAAACAGTTCATTTCTGTAAAAACTATGTCGCAGATGTATTTAAAGTGGTTTCACAACATAGAAGTTAAGACTCATTAAATTTAACTCAACTTCAGTTTTTGCCCAATGCAACTCAATAGGATTTCAAAAGTGAGTTTGAGATGTTGAAGTGCACTTTGAAAACAGTTGGGAAACCATCCAAACAGTTCTTAACCATAAGGGTACTGGGGATTTCATCATTTAGAACTGCTTTTACCAGAGTATTTTGACTTTACACAGCGTTAGAGTTGAAGGTAACCTTATTTCAACATAACGCTTCAGGGCCTGAAAATCACTTTGTGTACACATGTGTGACGCCTTGTTTTCCACCAGGAAACTGTTCAAAACAGTTCATTTCTGTAAAAACTATGTCGCAGATGTGTTTCAAGTGGTTTCACAACATAGAAGTTAAGACTCATTAAATTTAACTCAACTTCAGTTTTGCCCAATGCAACTCAATAGGGATTTCAAAAGTGAGTTTGAGATGTTGAAGTGCACTTTGAAAACAGTTGGGAAACCATCCAAACAGTTCTTAACCATAAGGGTACTGGGGATTTCATCATTTAGAACTGCTTTTACCAGAGTATTTTGACTTTACACAGCGTTAGAGTTGAAGGTAACCTTATTTCACCATAACGCGCTTCAGGGCCTGAAAATCACTTTGTGTACACATGTGTGACGCCTTGTTTTCCACCAGGAAACTGTTCAAAACAGTTCATTTCTGTAAAAACTATGTCGCAGATGTGTTTCAAGTGGTTTCACAACATAGAAGTTAAGACTCATTAAATTTAACTCAACTTCAGTTTTGCCCAATGCAACTCAATAGGATTTCAAAAGTGAGTTTGAGATGTTGAAGTGCACTTTGAAAACAGTTGGGAAACCATCCAAACAGTTCTTAACCATAAGGGTACTGGGGATTTCATCATTTAGAACTGCTTTTACCAGAGTATTTTGACTTTACACAGCGTTAGAGTTGAAGGTAACCTTATTTCACCATAACGCTTCAGGGCCTGAAATCACTTTGTGTACACATGTGTGACGCCTTGTTTTCCACCAGGAAACTGTTCAAAACAGTTCATTTCTGTAAAAACTATGTCGCAGATGTGTTTCAAGTGGTTTCACAACATAGAAGTTAAGACTCATTAAATTTAACTCAACTTCAGTTTTGCCCAATGCAACTCAATAGGGATTTCAAAAGTGAGTTTGAGATGTTGAATTGCACTTTGAAAAACAGTTGGGAAACCATCCAAACAGTTCTTAACCATAAGGGTACTGGGGATTTCATCATTTAGAACTGCTTTTACCAGAGTATTTTGACTTTACACAGAGTTAGAGTTGAAGGTAACCTTATTTCACCATACGCGCTTCAGGGCCTGAAAATCACTTTGTGTACACATGTGTGACGCCTTGTTTTCCACCAGGAAACTGTTCAAAACAGTTCATTTCTGTAAAAACTATGTCGCAGATGTGTTTCAAGTGGTTTCACAACATAGAAGTTAAGACTCATTGAGTTTAACTCAACTTCAGTTTTGCCCAATGCAAGTAAGGATTTCAAAAGTGAGTTTGAGATGTTGAAGTGCACTTTGAAAACAGTTGGGAAACCATCCAAACAGTTCTTAACCATAAGGGTACTGGGGATTTCATCATTTAGAACTGCTTTTACCAGAGTATTTTGACTTTACACAGCGTTAGAGTTGAAGGTAACCTTATTTCACCACGCGCTTCAGGGCCTGAAATCACTTTGTGTACACATGTGTGACGCCTTGTTTTCCACCAGGAAACTGTTCAAAACAGTTCATTTCTGTAAAAACTATGTCGCAGATGTGTTTCAAGTGGTTTCACAACATAGAAGTTAAGACTCATTAAATTTAACTCAACTTCAGTTTTTGCCCAATGCAACTCAATAGGATTTCAAAAGTGAGTTTGAGATGTTGAATTGCACTTTGAAAACAGTTGGGAAACCATCCAAACAGTTCTTAACCATAAGGGTACTGGGGATTTCATCATTTAGAACTGCTTTTACCAGAGTATTTTGACTTTACACAGCGTTAGAGTTGAAGGTAACCTTATTTCACCATACGCGCTTCAGGGCCTGAAAATCACTTTGTGTACACATGTGTGACGCCTTGTTTTCCACCAGGAAACTGTTCAAAACAGTTCATTTCTGTAAAAACTATGTCGCAGATGTGTTTCAAGTGGTTTCACAACATAGAAGTTAAGACTCATTAAATTTAACTCAACTTCAGTTTTGCCCAATGCAACTCAATAGGGATTTCAAAAGTGAGTTTGAGATGTTGAAGTGCACTTTGAAAACAGTTGGGAAACCATCCAAACAGTTCTTAACCATAAGGGTACTGGGGATTTCATCATTTAGAACTGCTTTTACCAGAGTATTTTGACTTTACACAGCGTTAGAGTTGAAGGTAACCTTATTTCACCATAACGCGCTTCAGGGCCTGAAAATCACTTTGTGTACACATGTGTGACGCCTTGTTTTCCACCAGGAAACTGTTCAAAACAGTTCATTTCTGTAAAAACTATGTCGCAGATGTGTTTCAAGTGGTTTCACAACATAGAAGTTAAGACTCATTAAATTTAACTCAACTTCAGTTTTGCCCAATGCAACTCAATAGGGATTTCAAAAGTGAGTTTGAGATGTTGAAGTGCACTTTGAAAACAGTTGGGAAACCATCCAAACAGTTCTTAACCATAAGGGTACTGGGGATTTCATCATTTAGAACTGCTTTTACCAGAGTATTTTGACTTTACACAGCGTTAGAGTTGAAGGTAACCTTATTTCACCATAACGCGCTTCAGGGCCTGAAATCACTTTGTGTACACATGTGTGACGCCTTGTTTTCCACCAGGAAACTGTTCAAAACAGTTCATTTCTGTAAAAACTATGTCGCAGATGTGTTTCAAGTGGTTTCACAACATAGAAGTTAAGACTCATTAAATTTAACTCAACTTCAGTTTTTGCCCAATGCAACTCAATAGGGATTTCAAAAGTGAGTTTGAGATGTTGAAGTGCACTTTGAAAACAGTTGGGAAACCATCCAAACAGTTCTTAACCATAAGGGTACTGGGGATTTCATCATTTAGAACTGCTTTTACCAGAGTATTTTGACTTTACACAGAGTTAGAGTTGAAGGTAACCTTATTTCACCATAACGCGCTTCAGGGCCTGAAAATCACTTTGTGTACACATGTGTGACGCCTTGTTTTCCACCAGGAAACTGTTCAAAACAGTTCATTTCTGTAAAAACTATGTCGCAGATGTGTTTCAAGTGGTTTCACAACATAGAAGTTAAGACTCATTGAATTTAACTCAACTTCAGTTTTTGCCCAATGCAACTCAATAGGATTTCAAAAGTGAGTTTGAGATGTTGAAGTGCACTTTGAAAACAGTTGGGAAACCATCCAAACAGTTCTTAACCATAAGGGTACTGGGGATTTCATCATTTAGAACTGCTTTTACCAGAGTATTTTGACTTTACACAGCGTTAGAGTTGAAGGTAACCTTATTTCACCATAACGCGTTTCAGGGCCTGAAAATCACTTTGTGTACACATGTGTGACGCCTTGTTTTCCACCAGGAAACTGTTCAAAACAGTTCATTTCTGTAAAAACTATGTCGCAGATGTGTTTCAAGTGGTTTCACAACATAGAAGTTAAGACTCATTAAATTTAACTCAACTTCAGTTTTTGCCCAATGCAACTCAATAGGATTTCAAAAGTGAGTTTGAGATGTTGAATTGCACTTTGAAAACAGTTGGGAAACCATCCAAACAGTTCTTAACCATAAGGGTACTGGGGATTTCATCATTTAGAACTGCTTTTACCAGAGTATTTTGACTTTACACAGAGTTAGAGTTGAAGGTAACCTTATTTCACCATAACGCGCTTCAGGGCCTGAAAATCACTTTGTGTACACATGTGTGACGCCTTGTTTTCCACCAGGAAACTGTTCAAAACAGTTCATTTCTGTAAAAACTATGTCGCAGATGTGTTTCAAGTGGTTTCACAACATAGAAGTTAAGACTCATTGAGTTTCACTCAACTTCAGTTTTGCCCAATGCAAGTCAATAGGGATTTCAAAAGTGAGTTTGAGATGTTGAAGTGCACTATGAAAACAGTTGGGAAACCATCCAAACAGTTCTTAACCATAAGGGTACTGGGGATTTCATCATTTAGAACTGCTTTTACCAGAGTATTTTGACTTTACACAGCGTTAGAGTTGAAGGTAACCTTATTTCACCATAACGCGCTTCAGGGCCTGAAATCACTTTGTGTACACATGTGTGACGCCTTGTTTTCCACCAGGAAACTGTTCAAAACAGTTCATTTCTGTAAAAACTATGTCACAGATGTGTTTCAAGTGGTTTCACAACATAGAAGTTAAGACTCATTAAATTTAACTCAACTTCAGTTTTTGCCCAATGCAACTCAATAGGATTTCAAAAGTGAGTTTGAGATGTTGAATTGCACTTTGAAAACAGTTGGGAAACCATCCAAACAGTTCTTAACCATAAGGGTACTGGGGATTTCATCATTTAGAACTGCTTTTACCAGAGTATTTTGACTTTACACAGAGTTAGAGTTGAAGGTAACCTTATTTCACCATAACGCGCTTCAGGGCCTGAAAATCACTTTGTGTACACATGTGTGACGCCTTGTTTTCCACCAGGAAACTGTTCAAAACAGTTCATTTCTGTAAAAACTATGTCGCAGATGTGTTTCAAGTGGTTTCACAACATAGAAGTTAAGACTCATTGAGTTTAACTCAACTTCAGTTTTTGCCCAATGCAACTCAATAGAATTTCAAAAGTGAGTTTGAGATGTTGAAGTGCACTTTGAAAACAGTTGGGAAACCATCCAAACAGTTCTTAACCATAAGGGTACTGGGGATTTCATCATTTAGAACTGCTTTTACCAGAGTATTTTGACTTTACACAGCGTTAGAGTTGAAGGTAACCTTATTTCACCATAACGCGCTTCAGGGCCTGAAAATCACTTTGTGTACACATGTGTGACGCCTTGTTTTCCACCAGGAAACTGTTCAAAACAGTTCATTTCTGTAAAAACTATGTCGCAGATGTGTTTCAAGTGGTTTCACAACATAGAAGTCAAGACTCATTAAATTTAACTCAACTTCAGTTTTGCCCAATGCAACTCAATAGGATTTCAAAAGTGAGTTTGAGATGTTGAATTGCACTTTGAAAACAGTTGGGAAACCATCCAAACAGTTCTTAACCATAAGGGTACTGGGGATTTCATCATTTAGAACTGCTTTTACCAGAGTATTTTGACTTTACACAGCAGTTAGAGTTGAAGGTAACCTTATTTCACCATAACGCGCTTCAGGGCCTGAAATCACTTTGTGTACACATGTGTGACGCCTTGTTTTCCACCAGGAAACTGTTCAAAACAGTTCATTTCTGTAAAAACTATGTCGCAGATGTGTTTCAAGTGGTTTCACAACATAGAAGTTAAGACTCATTAAATTTAACTCAACTTCAGTTTTGCCCAATGCAACTCAATAGGGATTTCAAAAGTGAGTTTGAGATGTTGAAGTGCACTTTGAAAACAGTTGGGAAACCATCCAAACAGTTCTTAACCATAAGGGTACTGGGGATTTCATCATTTAGAACTGCTTTTACCAGAGTATTTTGACTTTACACAGCGTTAGAGTTGAAGGTAACCTTATTTCACCATAACGCTTCAGGGCCTGAAATTCACTTTGTGTACACATGTGTGACGCCTTGTTTTCCACCAGGAAACTGTTCAAAACAGTTCATTTCTGTAAAAACTATGTCGCAGATGTGTTTCAAGTGGTTTCACAACATAGAAGTTAAGACTCATTGATTTAACTCAACTTCAGTTTTGCCCAATGCAACTCAATAGGGATTTCAAAAGTGAGTTTGAGATGTTGAAGTGCACTTTGAAAACAGTTGGGAAACCATCCAAACAGTTCTTAACCATAAGGGTACTGGGGATTTCATCATTTAGAACTGCTTTTACCAGAGTATTTTGACTTTACACAGCGTTAGAGTTGAAGGTAACCTTATTTCACCATAACGCTTCAGGGCCTGAAAATCACTTTGTGTACACATGTGTGACGCCTTGTTTTCCACCAGGAAACTGTTCAAAACAGTTCATTTCTGTAAAAACTATGTCGCAGATGTGTTTCAAGTGGTTTCACAACATAGAAGTTAAGACTCATTAAATTTAACTCAACTTCAGTTTTTGCCCAATGCAACTCAATAGGGATTTCAAAAGTGAGTTTGAGATGTTGAAGTGCACTTTGAAAACAGTTGGGAAACCATCCAAACAGTTCTTAACCATAAGGGTACTGGGGATTTCATCATTTAGAACTGCTTTTACCAGAGTATTTTGACTTTACACAGCGTTAGAGTTGAAGGTAACCTTATTTCACCATAACGCGCTTCAGGGCCTGAAAATCACTTTGTGTACACATGTGTGACGCCTTGTTTTCCACCAGGAAACTGTTCAAAACAGTTCATTTCTGTAAAAACTATGTCGCAGATGTGTTTCAAGTGGTTTCACAACATAGAAGTTAAGACTCATTGATTTAACTCAACTTCAGTTTTGCCCAATGCAACTCAATAGGGATTTCAAAAGTGAGTTTGAGATGTTGAAGTGCACTTTGAAAACAGTTGGGAAACCATCCAAACAGTTCTTAACCATAAGGGTACTGGGGATTTCATCATTTAGAACTGCTTTTACCAGAGTATTTTGACTTTACACAGCGTTAGAGTTGAAGGTAACCTTATTTCACCATAACGCGCTTCAGGGCCTGAAATCACTTTGTGTACACATGTGTGACGCCTTGTTTTCCACCAGGAAACTGTTCAAAACAGTTCATTTCTGTAAAAACTATGTCGCAGATGTGTTTCAAGTGGTTTCACAACATAGAAGTTAAGACTCATTAAATTTAACTCAACTTCAGTTTTTGCCCAATGCAACTCAATAGGGATTTCAAAAGTGAGTTTGAGATGTTGAATTGCACTTTGAAAACAGTTGGGAAACCATCCAAACAGTTCTTAACCATAAGGGTACTGGGGATTTCATCATTTAGAACTGCTTTTACCAGAGTATTTTGACTTTACACAGAGTTAGAGTTGAAGGTAACCTTATTTCACCATAACGCTTCAGGGCCTGAAAATCACTTTGTGTACACATGTGTGACGCCTTGTTTTCCACCAGGAAACTGTTCAAAACAGTTCATTTCTGTAAAAACTATGTCGCAGATGTGTTTCAAGTGGTTTCACAACATAGAAGTTAAGACTCATTGAGTTTCACTCAACTTCAGTTTTGCCCAATGCAAGTCAATAGGGATTTCAAAAGTGAGTTTGAGATGTTGAAGTGCACTTTGAAAACAGTTGGGAAACCATCCAAACAGTTCTTAACCATAAGGGTACTGGGGATTTCATCATTTAGAACTGCTTTTACCAGAGTATTTTGACTTTACACAGCGTTAGAGTTGAAGGTAACCTTATTTCACCATAACGCTTCAGGGCCTGAAAATCACTTTGTGTACACATGTGTGACGCCTTGTTTTCCACCAGGAAACTGTTCAAAACAGTTCATTTCTGTAAAAACTATGTCGCAGATGTGTTTCAAGTGGTTTCACAACATAGAAGTTAAGACTCATTAAATTTAACTCAACTTCAGTTTTGCCCAATGCAACTCAATAGGGATTTCAAAAGTGAGTTTGAGATGTTGAATTGCACTTTGAAAAACAGTGGGAAACCATCCAAACAGTTCTTAACCATAAGGGTACTGGGGATTTCATCATTTAGAACTGCTTTTACCAGAGTATTTTGACTTTACACAGCGTTAGAGTTGAAGGTAACCTTATTTCACCATAACGCGCTTCAGGGCCTGAAAATCACTTTGTGTACACATGTGTGACGCCTTGTTTTCCACCAGGAAACTGTTCAAAACAGTTCATTTCTGTGAAAAACTATGTCGCAGATGTGTTTCAAGTGGTTTCACAACATAGAAGTTAAGACTCATTAAATTTAACTCAACTTCAGTTTTGCCCAATGCAACTCAATAGGATTTCAAAAGTGAGTTTGAGATGTTGAAGTGCACTTTGAAAACAGTTGGGAAACCATCCAAACAGTTCTTAACCATAAGGGTACTGGGGATTTCATCATTTAGAACTGCTTTTACCAGAGTATTTTGACTTTACACAGCGTTAGAGTTGAAGGTAACCTTATTTCACCATAACGCGCTTCAGGGCCTGAAAATCACTTTGTGTACACATGTGTGACGCCTTGTTTTCCACCAGGAAACTGTTCAAAACAGTTCATTTCTGTAAAAACTATGTCGCAGATGTGTTTCAAGTGGTTTCACAACATAGAAGTTAAGACTCATTGAATTTAACTCAACTTCAGTTTTTGCCCAATGCAACTCAATAGGGATTTCAAACAGTGAGTTTGAGATGTTGAAGTGCACTTTGAAAACAGTTGGGAAACCATCCAAACAGTTCTTAACCATAAGGGTACTGGGGATTTCATCATTTAGAACTGCTTTTACCAGAGTATTTTGACTTTACACACAGTTAGAGTTGAAGGTAACCTTATTTCACCATAACGCTTCAGGGCCTGAAATCACTTTGTGTACACATGTGTGACGCCTTGTTTTCCACCAGGAAACTGTTCAAAACAGTTCATTTCTGTAAAAACTATGTC
>NW_024378932.1:0-59612 GCF_016835505.1 Polypterus senegalus
TTTTGGGGGTAATGTGCACTTTAATCACGACGCCTGGGAATTGTTTGGTTTGTAATTTTAAACTGCAGAGCAGATAAATAAAAAATGCCTTTTTTCCCCTTTTTCAACAAAAATGGGAGGGGCGGAACCAAAAATGCCAGCTTGGGGTTTAATTAAGGGACATTTTAAAACAGGTAAATTTTAAGGGGCCCCTTTAACCCATCAGACAAATTGAACCTGCCCCAAAAGGCTTTTCCTTGTTCCCCTGTAAAAGCAAAGCACAACCTGTGCATCCATGAACTATACTTAGACATTTTTCCCGGCCATTCACCAGCCCAAACCCGTTATTCCGGGAGTTTATTAACATGCCCCCCGGCTTATCGGAGCTTTAACCGCAAACCCTTGGGGGTTTTTTCCCACACCATGCAGCAGCTTCCAGATCGTAGCCACCACTAATTATCACAAACTGCAAACTATTGGTTTCATTTATTTTTGGTCTTTGCTTTTTAACATGGGAGTTACAAAGAAAATTCAACAACCCACCACTATCGTAGAGAGAATTTTACATTTCCTTAATAGTCATTTTGCTTTTCCAAACCTGGATGAAGCCCTGCTGCCAAGCCATGCTGTAAAGTGAAATAAATGGCAGATAAGCACCTCCTTCTCCTGTGAACAGCCTGTCAGCGTGGCACAGCTCAGGCTCAGGGTAGCAGCCCAGTCTCCTACCCTCCTGCAGGGTATACCCTAGGTGGCAGAAAGAGACTGGAATATCTAAAACAAAAGAAAAAAGAACTGGAGAAATGGAAGAATTTCCAATAAAAACTATGGGTGGCTCAGTGAGGGATTTGAAGTCTTTGTGCTTTAAGCTTCCACTTTAGGTTCAAGACGTAGCATTGCAGTTCAGATTTCCTTTGCCTTTGAATACATATAGTTTATTCAAATTAAAGTCAATGACCATCTCACTTAAAGATCACTGCCATTTGCTTTTCATCATTTCTCTGAAGCTATTTTTTCATAACTGGACTGGAAATGTGTGTTTATATCTATTTATTTCTTTGTTTGTGTATTTCATAAATAATAATAATAATAAAGTATCTATCTCATCTATCTATTACAAAACTAATAACTGGGCAAACTCTGTCACCTGAGTTACATAAATAATTCCATATTTTAATGTTAGAATACTGGTCGGTGTAATGGCTAACACAGGCTATACTGTAGAGTGAGCCAAGGGTGCCAACTTTGTGATTTTATTTAGTGTTTTTACAGTAAACTCCTTAGCAGGGTATCTATCTGTTTATTTCATCCAGGTCCTTCTCAAAGGTTTAGTTTTCTTGGTCAATATTTAGAAAAGGTACGGCTGTTTTAAATGGAATCAGTAAAGTTCCCTGCTAAGGAGTTTACTGTAAAAACACTAAATAAAATCACAAAGTTGGCACCCTTGGCTCACTCTACAGTATAGCCTGTGTTAGCCATTACACCGACCAGTATTCTAACATTAAAATATGGAATTATTTATGTAACTCAGGTGACACAGTTTGCCCAGTTATTAGTTTTGTAATAGGCTCTGGTATCATAGATAGATAGATAGATAGATAGATAGATAGATAGATAGATAGATAGATAGATAGATAGATAGATAGATAGATAGTGCACATAGTGAGTGACATACTCTGCAGGAGTGTTTTTTATTTTTTGCATTATTGCTGAACCGACTCTGACTTCTCGGACTCGGATTTTGATGCAAACGATATGGAAATCAGAAATGAAAGGCAGGTTAACTGCATGAGCTGACCAGCTCCCAGCTGACTGTAGTGCTGAGCAGACTTCTGTAGCTGATGTGCCAACGGTGACATGTGCCCTGGGAGGACCACACAGACGTAGATCCGTGGCTACTGGACTTCATCACACGACACAGTGTACTGGCGGACCTTCAGATTATCGGCCACTGGAGTCCTTCCAGCCAGAAAGTGCCTTTCAGCTTACGAATGATGAGACAGACAGGAATGTAATAAGTTTGGGAATTTACACACTGTTTTGGGGCTCACGGGCAGAAAAAAGAGAGTTGTTTGTTGTAAAGAAGTATTTCATGCTGATTTATGTGTGCAAAACCATTGCTTTGGAAAAATATTCAGCACTGGGACAAAAGAAAAAAAAAATTAGCCCTGAAAGAGTTAATAAAGGGATAAGTGCCTGTGTGTCCGTCCAATTGCTATATCTGTGTCATTCCAACAAATGGTGCACCACATTCACCATAATAAAAGGATAAGTGTCTGTGTGTCCGTCCAATTGCTATATCTGTGTCATTCCAACAAATGGTGCACCACAAACATTCACCTTAATAAAAGGATAGGTGCCTGTGTGTCTGTTTGGTGGCTATGTCTCTGCCATTCCAAATGACAGTGCATCACAAACATTGGTAGTGATGCATGTTGTTACTACAAATGTTTGTAATGTTGGAATGACAGATGCAATGCATTTAATTACCACTGTACATACATTACAAAACACATTCCAGTAGATGATGCATTGCAAACATTAATGCAGAGGTCTACATTGAATACATAGATATTAACTCATCTTAGACATATAGCACACCTTAGTAAAAGAACGATTGTCCCGTGTCCTTCTGGTTGCTACACTATATGTACAAAAGTATTGGGACGCACCTCTTAATTATTTGATTCAAGTGTTTCAACCAGACCCGTTGCCACAGGTATATAAAATCAAGCACCTAGCCATGCAGTCTCCATTTACAAATATTTGTAAAACAAAACGGGTCATTCCGAAGAGCTCAGTGACTTCAAGTGTGGTACTCTGAAACGAAAAGACGGTTTGTGAAATTTCACCCTTGCTGGATATCCCACGGTCAGCTGTAAGTGGTTTTATTGGAAAGTGGAAGCGCTTTGAAAGAACAGCAACTCAGCCACAAAGTGGAAGTGACAGAGCGGGGTCAAAAGCTGCTAAGGTGCATGGTGTGTAAAAGTCACCAACGCTCTGCTGACTCCACAGCTGAAGACATCCAGATTTCCACTGGCATTAATGTAAGCACAAGAAACTTCACGGAATGAGTTTCCGTGGCCGAACAACTGCATGCAAGCCTCACATCACAAAGTTCAATGCCAAGCGTCGGATGGGGTGGTGTAAAGCAAACCGCCACTGGATTGTGGAGCAGTGGAAATGAATTCTATGGAGTGACGTAATCACGCCGGTTTGGCAGTCAGATGGGCGAGTCTGGGTTTGGCAGATGCTGGGAGAACATCACCTGCCTTACTGCATTGTGCCAACTGTTAAGGTTGGTGGAGGAGGGATACTGGTGGGGGGCTGTTTTTCAGGATTTAGACTAGGCCCCTTACTTCCAGTGAAAGGCAATCTTAATGCTTCAGAATACCAAGACATTTTGGACAATGCTATACGTCCAACTCTGTAGAAACAGTTTGGGGAAGACCCTTTTCTATTCCAGCATGTCTGTGCCCCAGTGGACAACGTAAGGTCCATAATGACATGGTTGGATGAGTTTGGTGTGAAAGAACTTGAGTGGCCCACGCAGAGCCCTGACCTCAACCCCATCAAACACCTATGGGTTGAACTGGAATGGAGAAGGCAAGTCAGGTCTTCTCGGCTAATATCAGCGCCTGACCTCATAAGTGAATGAATGGGCAGAAATTCCCACAGAAACACACCAGAATCTTGTGAAAAGCCTTCCAAGAAGAGTGGAAGCTCTTATAGCTGCAAAGGTGGGACCGACTCCATATTAAAGTCCATGGATTTGAAGGCAATATCTTTATAGTCTCTGTTGGTGGAATGGTCAAGCATCCCAATACTTTTGTCCATATAGTGTACTAGGGGACCTTGCCCCCACGACTTCGGCCACCAACCCCTGCCACTTCACATCTCTGCCGCCAGATTGTGAAGAGGGGGCTGAACACACCCAAGAAGATGCGTCGCCCCGATAACCCCTGTTAAAGGGTGATACAATGGGAAACAAATACAGTTTTTTGTTTACCTCTTCTTTGCTCGATCAACTGCTGGCTTAATGCTGCTGCCGTGCCGTGTGATCTGCATCTCGCGGGCGATTCGAATGTTTAAAAGCCTGTACAGCAGCTGTACTTTTGTCTCAGTGCCTTGTCTCTCTCCCCACACATCCTCTGCATACTTCTGTCATATCACCTACACTCACCTAAAGGATTATTAGGACCACCATACTAATATGGTGTTTGGCCCCCTTTCGCCTTCGGAACTGCCTTAATTCTACGTGGCATTGATTCAACAAGGTGCTGAAAGCATTCTTTAGAAATGTTGGCCCATATCAATAGGATAGCATCTTGCAGTTGATGGAGATTTGTAGGATGCACATCCAGGGCATGAAGCTCTGCTCCACCACATCCCAAAGATGCTCTATTGGGTTGAGATCTGGTGACTGTGGGGCCATTTTAGTACAGTGAACTCATTGTCATGTTCAAGAAACCAATTTGAAATGATTCGAGCTTTGTGACATGGTGCATTATCCTGCTGGAAGTAGCCATCAGAGGATGGGTACATGGTGGTCATGAAGGGATGGACATGGTCAGAAACAATGCTCAGGTAGCCCGTGGTATTTAAACGATGCCCAATTGGCACTAAGGGGCCTAAAGTGTGCCAAGAAAACATCCCCCACACCATTACACCACCACCACCAGCCTGCACAGTGGTAACAAGGCATGATGGATCCATGTTCTCATTCTGTTTACTCCAAATTTGACTCTACCATTTGAATGTCTCAACAGAAATCGAGACTCATCAGACCAGGCAACATTTTTCCAGTCTTCAACTGTCCAATTTTGGTGAGCTCGTGCAAATTGTAGCCTCTTTTTCCTATTTGTAGTGGAGATGAGTGGTACCCGGTGGGGTCTTCTGCTGTTGTAGCCCATCCGCCTCAAGGTTGTGCGTGGTTGTGGCTTCACAAATGCCTTGCTGCATACCTCGGTTGTAACGAGTGGTTATTTCAGTCAAAGTTGCTCTTCTATCAGCTTGAATCAGTCGGCCCATTCTCCTCTGACCTCTAGCATCAACAAGGCATTTTCGCCCACAGGACTGCCTGATACTGGATGTTTTTCCCTTTCACACCATTCTTTGTAAACCCTAGAAATGGTTGTGTGAAAATCCCAGTAACTGAGCAGATTGTGAAATACTCAGACCGCCCGCCTGGCACCAACAACCATGCCACGCCAAAATTGCTTAACTCGCCTTTCTTTGCCATTCTGACATTCAGTTTGGAGTTCAGGAGATTGTCTTGACCAGGACCACACCCCTAAATGCATTGAAGCAACTGCCATGTGATTGGTTGATTAGATAATTGCATTAATGAGAAATTGAACAGGTGTTCCTAATAATCCTTTAGGTGAGTGTATGTTCATATATTCAATCTCTTTTCGCTTTTACCTTTTTGTCAATATCACATTGAATTTTGGATTTCCATCGTGACAACGTAACGTATAACTTCTCATGAGTGAATATCATTTTGGGTGAAACGTTTCCTTATTTTTCTTCAGTATTTCTGGTGAGAGAAGAGAGAGGCAGTAATGCTCAATAATAACCCTTTATCTTGTGAGAATTGACTCACCTTACGGCTTGTTGGCTCCCTCCTAAGTGCTCGTGTGTGACGTGGATTTCAGTAGGAATAACGAGAAGCAAAGAACTGAGTGCACACCTCTGTTCATTAATGGTACTACACTGGAGAGGGCTGAGTGTTTCAAATACTTGGGAATCATCATCACAAATGACTTAACATGGTCCACACACACTGGCATTCTGGTGAGAAAGACAAGGCAGCGCCTTTCTACATCTCAGACGACTGAAGAAATTCAGAGTGCCAAAGGAGTCCTAATGAAAACAAACTGGCAGGATGCATCACTGTCTGGTATGGAAACGACTGAAAGAAACGACCAGACAGCGCTGTGGAGAGCAGAGCACTCGGCTGAGCACCATGAGATATCACTACCAACCCTACAGGACCACCTGTATACAAAAAGGTGCATTATCAAGGTAGCCAGGATCAGGAAGGACTCCTCTCACCCTTTTTACAGACAGTTTTAAAGGTGAAAATCTGGAAGGAAACTCCACTGCTGTAAGCCAAGAACAGTAAGACTGAGAAATGGACATCTTGTCAGGCTCTCCTCAAAACTGTAGATATAATCAATCTGTTATTTATGTTTAACTATTTGTTATTTAACAATACTTTTTTTTGTTTTAAGCATCTATATATTGTCACAAGAACGAGACATTGACAGATAAAGAGTTGGGGCAGCCACCCGTATATTGTGGTATCCTGGCTGCAAAAGTCGTTTTCTTTCAGTAAAATACAGAGCACTGAAGTGCACACAACCGAGTCCAAAACAAGACTAAAGAAACAAAGGAAAAGGGGCAGGTTTTAAAGGGGGAGACAGGAAGTGAGGTCAGATGGATCGCACGTGGTCTTCCACCATTGGCTCAGAGCGGAGGTGACATCAGAGGGACTGGAGCTGGTGTGGCCGACTTCCATTGGCTCAGTCCCGAAGTGATGTCAGGAGATCCAGGTGAAATCCCCGGGATGGTCTACAGGCAAGGGAGAAAAGAGTCAGTGCACTCTGCCACACCCCGCATGCCTCAACTGCCTTCACTCAAGCCCTTTAGCTGCCTCCCATGCGCGTGTGTGACAAGGCCCCCTTAGCCCAGACCCGACGGGTCGGGCGACCCTAACCGAGAGGTCGTGAACCCGAGAAAGAGCATCAGCGTTGGCGGAGAGCGCCCGGCGAACGAGCAGCGAAAACTTGTACGGCTGCAGGTCAAGAAACCACCGGGTGACCCGCTGGATTCGACTCCTTGTGGAGGGCCATCCACTGTAGGGTGCATGGTCCGTGACAAGGGTGAATTCCCGGCCCAACAGGTAGTACCTCAGCTGAGTAATCGCCCATTTAATCGCCAGAGCCTCCCTCTCCACCGCAGCATACCTGGTCTCCCGGTCCAACAGTTTCCGCTCAGGAACATGATGGGGTGCTCCACACCATCGACGCTTTGGCTCAGCACGGCCCAGGCCTGTGTCCGCGTCCGCCTGGAGGATGAAAGGCAAAGAAAAGTTAGGTGCCATCAAAACAGGTGTGGACGTAAGGGCCTGCTTTAAGTCACCAAATGCAGCGCCTGTTTTTCAGTCCATACCACAATGTTCGGGCCCTCTTCTTTGTTAAATCAGTCAAGGCGCCGCTCTCCAAAACCGGGTACAAACCGGCGGTAGTACCCGCTAACCCGAAAGGCTTGGACCTGCCGCTTGGTTCATGGACGGGCCATTTCAGAATGGCATCAATTTTGGAGCACTGTGGCCTTACGGTACCCGACCCACCAGGTAGCCTAAATATTTGGCCTCGCTTAATCCAAGAAGCATTTCTTGGGATTAATCCGAGCCCGCCTCACCAAGTGTCCGTAATACCGCTTGGACATGCTGTAGGTGTTCCTTCCATGTGCTGGAATAGATGACCACGCCATCCAGGTAGGCAGCACTGTATGAGTTATGAGGCAAGCACTTTGTCCACCAGACGCTGAAAGGTTGCTGGAGCCCCGTAACCCAAATGGAAGGACACGATACTGCCAGTGTCCGCTAGGGGTACTAAACGCGTTTTTCCTTCGGAGTCCGTTAAAGGAACCTGCCAGTACCCTTTCGTCATGTCAAGTGTGGTCAGGTATTGAGCCTGTCCAAGCCTCTCGAGGAGGTCGCCCACGCGTGGCATTGGATAAGCATCAAATTGGGAGACTTGATTGCCGACGGAAGTCATTGCAGAACCTCCAACTTCCGCCAGGCTTACCGACGAGCACAATGGGGCTGGACCAGGGACTATAACTTTCCTCAATCACACCTAGCTCCAGCATGCGCTTGATCTCAAGCCCACTTCAGCCTTTTTGCCTCGGGAAGACGACACGGGCGTTCTCGGACAACAACCCCGGCTCTGTCACGATGTTGTGCTCAATCAGAGAGGTCCTTCCGGGTTCTCACTGACTACCTCCCGAACGGTCCGGATAACTGTTTCCAGCTCCTGCCGCTGTCTGGGACTTAAGTCCGTGCCGAGTTAAGGTCGTGTGTGTGAGCGAAGAGTGAGCGGGCTGGCCGGAGGAGGGATCGGGTCCCTGTCCTTCCACGGTTTCAGCAGGTTCACATGATAAACCAGCTCCTTTGGCCGACGCATTGGGTTGACTCACCAAATAGTCGACCAGTCCCTTCCTCTCCTTAACTCGTAGGGGCCCTGCCAGTGGGCAAGCAATTTAGAGTGGGAGGTAGGCACTAGGACCATGACCCGATCTCCGGGCGGAACTCCCAAGAGACGTGCGCGGTTGTAGTACCGGGCCTGTGCTGCTTGAGCCTCCTCCATGTGACTTTTAAGGACAGGCGAATTTTTCCAAATCTATCGCAGAACTGCGCGATATATTCCAGTATGTTTGTGGAGGGAAGAGCCTCTTCTTCCCAGCCTTCTTTCAAAATATCTAATATGCCCCGAGGTTGTCGCCGTATAGTAGTTCAAAGGGGAGAACCCCGTGGAGGCTTGTGGGACTTCCGATAGGCAAAAGGACGAGGGGGAGGAGCTGATCCCAGTTCCTTCCATCCTCGCTGACCACCTTACGCAGCATTTGCTTGAGAGTTTGATTAAACCTCTCTACTAATCCGTCGGTTTGAGGATGATACACCGAGGTCTTTAAATGCTTTATTTTCAGTAATCTGGCAGTCTCCTTGAACGCTTCCGAGGTGAAGGGGTCCCCTGGTCTGTCAAGACTTCTTTGGGGATCCCCACGCGCGCGAATACCCCTAGTAATTCCCGTGCGATGGCTTTAGAGGTAGCTGCGCAACGGAACAGCTTCGGGTATCGTAGCGTAATCCACGAGGACTAAAATGTACTTGTGTCCTCGGGCTGAGGGCTCCAGGGTCCCACCAGGTCGACCCGATTCTGTGGAAGGGAACGCCAATCAGTGGAATAGGAATGAGAGGAGCACGGTCCCTCCTAGGAATTTGTCGCAGTTGACACTCCGGGCAGGAAGCGCAAAGCGACTAACCTCCTCATTAATTCCTGGCCAGTAGAAACGGAGCTTGATCCGCTCCAGAGTTTTTTCGGTGCCCAGGTGGCCACCTAGGAGGTGGGCGTGTGCTAGCTCACAGACCTGCCGCCGGAAGGTACGCGGCACTAGCAGCAGCCTCGTCTCCTGCCCGCCATGCATTGCTACACGGTAAAGGAGGTCATTATCTAGCACAAAGTAGGGGCCCTGTGGCATCGACTGATTAGTGCGCTGGCCATTGACAAGGACCACTGCATTTTTTACAAACTTCAGGGAGTCATCATTCCATTGCTCCTTCTAAAAGAAGCCGGCGTTTCTTTAAATTGGAACCGCAACACGGAGAGAGGGTCAGCGTCGACCTCAATGGGCGTGGTTTTCTCCCGCTCCGCCGCGGCGTTGGTGGATGACGTGTTAGCCCGCGACGGCCCGGGAGTTGCCACGTCAGTCAGGGCGACTGCTTCGTCTCTCTCTGCCGGCTGATTACACGGCGTGGAGGCAGCTTGAGACGGGTTATCTCCGCCCATAACGAGGCCCAAATTAACCCCGGAGTGGTATGTGTCTCACCGCTTTGATTTTAGACCAGTCCCGCCCTAGTATCACCGGGTGTGGAGGATCAGATAGGACGCTACGGTGAGCTTACGAACTGACCCTCCGTAACTGATGACACAAGCGGCGGACCTGTACCAGCGGATGTCTCCGTGGACACAGGTTATACCGGTCTTAAAATTTAGCCACTGTTGCGGTTGCACAAAGCGGCGGGCAACAATTGAAATGTTGCTGCCGGAGTCGAACAAACCTGTGGTCTTGTGTCCGCTGGCGATCACCACGCCAGTATGTGGGACCGCCAACGGATTAGCCAGAGCACACCAACCCTCCTCACCCTCCACCTGCATTCCTCCTTGCCTCCAAGCGGTTTGCGCGCCCGCTGGACGCCATACGGGCTCCGGATTGTACAGGGTGGGGCTAGGTCTTGGAACATACCCGGCTGAGTTTGACATGAGGACGGTTCTGCTCCCCAGAGTGTGAGGCCGCCTCTCTGCGTCTCCATAAGCTCTATGAGCTCAGCCATGTTCTTGAACGCCGCCCCAAACCGGCTGGGTGAAGCCACGGGGAAGCGCTTCCAGGAGCAGATAGCAAGCTACCTGCTCTATTATTTGGTAGGGCGTGTTTTCAAATGGCCGTAGCCAATGCCCTACCATTGCCCATAAGGACCAGGCTTGTTTGTTGGGTGGGCCGCTCAGGGTCCAACCTCCATTTTTATTTTATTCACCTGCCAGTCTGGGGCACCCCTAGGTGGTAAATGGGGCTTTGGTTTCGCAGGAAGGCAGGCACTCTCCCCCAAGAGAGCATACTGAGTCCCTTTGCCTCCCTCCAGGGCAGCCCAATTCTGTGAGCCCCACCCGCACACTCCCTGGCCACTCCAGATGGGCGAGTTATGAGTGCCGGGAGCGGAGCCCGCACCGGGTCACGCCGAACCACGGGCACCCTCCCCGCCTGAATACTCGGCCCCGGTACGCTCCCACCTGGGTATATTGCAGGTCCTGTCCCCTTCTCCTCCGGGACTTCTCCATCCTGCCGACTACGCCACTGTCACAAGAACGAGACATTGACAGATAAAGAGTTGGGGCAGCCACCCGTATATTGTGGTATCCTGGCTGCAAAAGTCGTTTTCTTTCAGTAAAATACAGAGCACTGAAGTGCACACAACCGAGTCCAAAACAAGACTAAAGAAACAAAGGAAAAGGGGCAGGTTTTAAAGGGGGAGACAGGAAGTGAGGTCGTATGGATCCGGCACGTGGTCTTCCACCATTGGCTCAGAGCGGAGGTGACATCAGAGGGACTGGAGCTGGTGTGGCCGACTTCCATTGGCTCAGTCCCGAAGTGATGTCAGGAGATCCAGGTGAAATCCCCGGGATGGTCTACAGGCAAGGGAGAAAAGAGTCAGTGCACTCTGCCACACCCCGCATGCCTCGAACTGCCTTCACTCAAGCCCTTTAGCTGCCTCCCATGCGCACGTGTGTGACAATATATACAATTCACTAAGGCAAGACAACCATGGAAAGCACGCTGGAAGGGGCGTGGATTCACTAAGCTGCCGACAAGTGAGACACCTATGACGCACGCAGGAAGGAGCCACGCCCACCAACTCCAAGACCACTGGATACGATGACAACTCACAGAGCCACGCCCACCAACTCGGTCGCGATGACACGGAAAAACCAGTGTCATTTATATTTGTCTGTCGTAGAGGTCACATGCAGCTCCGACCCACGCTGACTGTTTATAGAGTGTGGTCCCCGGCGGGCTGGAGCCCGGCCGGGACGCAGGACGACTTGAGGAGGGCTTGTGCCTCCTGCAGACCGCGAGGGGCATCCGCCCTGGTTCTGTTGGGGCATGGGTAGAGGGCTTGGAAGCCCAGCCCTGTAGGGACCTGTGGCCACCGCCAGGCGGCACTCGATGCCGGTTTATCCCGTGTGGTCGCCGGCCGACGCCTTTGGAGGACCAGAGAAGGGCGTGTGCCTCCTCCAGACCGAGAGGGGCGTCCGTCCTGGTTATGCAGGAGGCCTCGGTAGGGGCTTAGAAGCCCAGCCCTGTAGGGACCCGTGGCCACCGCCAGGCGGCGCCCCAGTGCCTAATTATACCAAGAACCCGGCACTTCCGCCACACCAGGAAGTGCCGGGGAAGACAACAGGGACACCC
Organism: Polypterus senegalus; assembly: GCF_016835505.1. Lineage (NCBI taxonomy): Eukaryota > Metazoa > Chordata > Cladistia > Polypteriformes > Polypteridae > Polypterus > Polypterus senegalus. The sequence goes on from NW_024378932.1 coordinate 11,731, forward strand.
GGACGGCTTCCGGTGCGCAGCACTTCTGCCACACAGGGTGTGGCTAGTGCTACTGCCGGGAGCAGCTGGAGCTCATCCGGGTTCCCATAGCCGCCCTCCAGTCATTGGTGGAAGTCGGGAGGCAGTAGGACGGAGCTCGAGAGAGGGCAAGAGGCGGCCAGAGCAAAGGCACAGGACTTGGGGAATTCAGTGCGAGAAGCACTGGGGTGTGAGTGAACATGACTTTGACATCGGAACTGTAAATATTGTACATAGTGTTAATAAACGGTGTGTTGGGTGAAAATATGTTGTCCGTCTGTCTGTGCCGGGGCCAGAGTTCACAAGAGGCATGTTTCTCGCGGAGGTGAATCGCCATATGCGGCGTGTAAAACTGTTTGCGAGGGGTCTCCCATGGGATCCTTAAAACAATCCTTTACAACTGAGGTTAAAACACAATGAAGTGAGCAGTCTTTAAAAAACGAGTTTTCGGTTACGTGTGTTGGTTCTTTCTGTGCATTGGTTAAAACCCAATGAAGGGAGCAGTCTTTAAAAACCAATAAGCCCTGTGCCTCTGTTTCATTACCGTCTCACCTGCTTCACCAATGCAGGCCCTGCAGCAGTCGAGACGCTCTCTCGGCAGCTGACCTTCTCTGTGCCTGACCGGTTCACACAGAGGCACCACATGACCAGGCGGTGTGTATGCTTCAATGAACGAGGGTGGACGCGACAGGACTATCTAAGAAGAGGCATGTTTGTCATGGATGTAAATCGCTGTATGCAGCATGTAAAACAATTTGTCGCGAATGTGAATTGCTGTATGCAGCATGTAAAACGCTGTATTGCATGTTGCCCTCTCCAGAGTTGGATCTTTTCATTCACCTACAGTCGTATACACAATGAAGTGAGCAGTCTTTAAAAACCGAGTTTTCGGTTACAACGCACGACCGCGTGCACCACAGCAAACTGTTTTACACGCTACATACCGCAATTCGCATCCGCAACAAACATGCGTCTTCCTACACTTTGTACACACCCCCCTCCCACCGTGGTCGGGTGTCTTGGTGGATTATATATAGAAAGGCAGCCAAAACCGCACAGAGCAAAGAAAAGTGTACGTGAGTCACAGCTGCATCTGGACTGTACAAAGACGAGAACGACTCGAGTGACAAGTTGTAGGTGGGCACATGAGCAGGCAGTGCATACTGGACTAGAAATCAGCAGACTAGCATGACGGAGGGAGCAAGTGGATATCCTTCTCTTCTCCTCCCGTTCCCCCCTCCGCACCTGAGCGCCGCACGGACGATTGTGTGTTGGTTCGTTCCATGCATTGTTACAATGTTGCTTTTCTTGCTGATTTATTACATTACGATTTTTCAAATGTAAATTTTCTCCCTGTGCTTAAAAATTATTCAAAAACCGGCCTGATTATGCGCTGGTTGGCTAGTTTTATTGAATTCATTAAAAGCAAGTCACATTCCATACAAGCAAATCAAACTTGACAAAACTAAGTTCAAATCAACCTCCACCCAAATTTAACAATAATTATACCTCTGATTTGTATAAGCGCTATACAATTATAATTACTTTTAATCTGCCCCTTTTAATATGATTTATTTATATTTAATGTCAGTCAGTCATTTACCAACCCGCTATATCCTAACACAGGGTCTGCTGGAGCCAATCCCAGCCAGCACAGGGTACAAGGCAGGAAACAAACCCTGGGCAGGGCGCCAGCCCACCACAGGGCACACACACAAATCAAGCACAATTTAGGATCGCCAATGCACTGTCTTTGGACTGTGGGAGGAAACCCACGCAGACACGGGGAGAACTTGCAAACTCCACGCAGAGAGGACCCAGGAAGCAAACCCAGGTCTCCTTACTGTGAGGCAGCAGCGCTACCACTGCGCCACCGAGCCGCCCCTATATTTAATGTATACTTTTAAATTTTATTGCACAGTAAAGGCTACTCACTTAGCTGTATTGCACTGAATACCCCTGTGTGTGTGCAGGGCCAGATTAAGGTGGGTGCTATTGATGCTGCAGCATTAGGCCCATTCCTGAAATAGGCCCAGATGAAAACAGGCGAGAATTTTCCGGAAGCTGAACGGTTTTCCTTTGCTATATTAACCTCAAAATAATTCTTAGAATGAAATTTGGAGTCCGACTTTTGGACGCCTAGACGCAGCGTTACTTATTATACAGTTACTATTGTTCTTTGCTCTGTGACGTAACTATAACGTCATTGTGTTTATTGTTAACCGAAGATTTCAAGTTAATGTTATCAATTTTACATTAAACAGCTTACTTAGTAATTTAGCTGCGTTTTCTGCAATATCTTGGGGATTCTTGCCACTTTATTATTATTCGGTAAGTGCCACGTAGTCAATTTATCATCTTGAAAGTTAGTTGTACAGTAAAAATTAATATCTATTCAAATGGTTACCTGTGAAGGTAAAACTAAAAGGCGGGAATGGATGTTTAGAATTTTTAAAATCCTCGATAGGATTCTGGTCTATTATGAAATTTAAATCGTGGACAGATTTTTACCCTCAAGATCCTGAACTGAGTCACTTTGACCCAATGTCTCTGCAAATTCATTTTTTCTGCAGGTTTTCTGCATTAAGTGCACTTTTCAGGCAATTGCTATTGAATGTCGATGTTACATAGTTTGATGTTAATCTCGAGTTGTTACGATACTACATCGTTATTATTATTCATGTTCAATAAAGGCTGGCTGGTAGCGTCGCAAGCAATTAAGGCTTGTTGGTCGGTCTGAGTGCGCATGTACGGTGAGTGTCGAATGCACCAATGCCGAGAAAAATAGGCCTCTTTTGCGCTGCAGCATCAGGCTCAGTTTCGTCTTAACCCGACCCTGTGTGTGTGTGTGTATATGTGACAAATAAAATCTAACTGATCTAAATTAGCTTTCCCATCCTGTGGGCGTGGCTGTATTGCAGGTGGGTCCCGCCCTCACTACTCCGACGATCTTACCCGATTCACAGCGGTAGCGTCACAGGTGGATTGCAGCCAATCCCCGACTACGCCCTTAACCGGTCCGATGATGGAGCTCAAATCAAAGCGGCAGGGTCGCAGGTGGACCGATGAAACCCCATCCACTGGTATGACGATCGCGCTCGATTCACAGCGGCAGTGTCGCAGGGGGGTTGACTGTCCCTTTCGGAAGGACGTTTGCTCGGGCTGAAGGTTCCCATTTGGAGTAAGACGTCAGTTTTTAGAAGGCTACACTGTGGCTCGTGTTTGTTTTAAATGAACGAACAGATTCCTGTTGTGATTTTTAACCTTGTTTTTATTAGATTTATTTGACGTTTTATTAAACCTCAACCCTATACATTTTTATGAAGTATTTATTAATTGGTTTGCACTGCACTTTTGAACGCTGTTGGTTTGTTTCGGGTTTTAAATAAAAGCTCTAAGCACTTGCCCCACCCGTTTGCTGACTGCCTGCGTCCACATTTGCTTAGTTGTGACATCTCTGTTGTTATACAGCTGCTCCGGTTTAAGTATTTAGTAGCCTTGTGAAACACGCAGATGACACTAAGTGGAGGAATGGCAAGCACTGAGGAGGCAGCAATAACAATTTTACAAAACCTGGGCAATTTTCAGATCTGGGTAAACACTTGGAAAATGCAGTTTAATGTAGAAAAATGCAAAGTCCTGCACGTGGGCAAAAGGAACGTCACTTATGAATGCAAGATGGGAGAAAATCTTACAGAAACCAACCTCTAAAAAGGATGTAGTGATTTATGTTGACACAACGTTTTTATCATCTAAGTAATGTGCGGAAGCTTATAAAAAGGAAAATACAATTTTACGTTATTTTGTAAACCATGTTGAATGTTATGCTCAGGCTATGTGATGCACTAGTGAGACCATGTCTGGAGTGTTGTGTGCCGTTCTGGTCACCACACTGCAAGAAAGCCTTAGCAGCACTTGAAGCTGTGCAGAGGAGCGAACCCAAGTGCATCCAAGGACTTAAGGACACGTCGTACTCAGACAATTCAACCTGTTTAGCATCAAGCAGAGGAGAATGCATGGAAATCTAAATGCATGTAGGACTGAAGCAAGGAAGCAGTTCTTTACACAGAGTTCTGGGAATTTGGAACAGACTACACAGACATTGAGTTGAACCAGAAAACCTGACAACCTTTGAGGAGGACCTGGATGAAATAAACAGATAGTGTGAAAGATTGGGGGTACTGTCACCCCCTTGAACCCTCAGACCAGACATCAGATAAAAGTCCAAATATTGAATTTATTATAATAATAATAATGTGCACCACGCACCTCCACCTCCACTATACTTCAATAAATCAATAATACAATCCTCCAATCCACCCAGCAGCTCATTCACCCTCCTCCCAACTCAGCTCAATCTGTTGGGGTTTCCCATCATCCTTTTAAAGTCCTTGACCTGGAAGTGCTTCTGATCCCTCAGTCCATGTGATTCTTAACACTTCCGGGTCAAGTGAAAACTCCTTTTCTTCATCCCGGAAGTACATCATTTCTTCTGTCCCTGTAACTAGATAGATATATACTTTATTAATCCCAAGGGGAAATTCACAATACTAGGACATACTTCCAGGTTATAGTGCAAATAAAAATCCTTATGCCTCCCTGCAGCATCCTCTGGCAGCCCCCATGGTATCCAGCAGGGCTGTGAAGGAAAACTCCAATGTCCATGATGCCCTGCTGGAATTTGGGGCACCTCCATGTTGCCGGGAGGGATCCATCTGGTTGCGTGGGGGTATTAACCGGTATGAACGGCCGGCCATATCCCACAATAGATAGATAGATGGACGCTACATGATAGATAGATAGATATGAAGCTCACTGCATGATAGATAGATAGATAGATAGATAGATATGAAAGGGACTATATAATCGATAGATAGATAGATAGATAGATAGATATGAAAGGCACTATATAATAGATAGATAGACAGATAGATAGATATGAAAGGAACTATATAATAGATAGATAGATCGATAGATAGAGTCCTGCTCCACTGACAGACTGAGGAGATCGTTCCTCTGCTACACTATGCGACTCTTCAATTCTACCCGGGGTGGTAAACATTAACATTATACTCAGTCATTGTTATACCTGCATTTTTATTACTCTTTAATATTGTTCTTAATCAGTATGCTGCTGCTGGATTATGTGAATTTCCCCTTGGGATTAATAGTATCTATCTATCTATCTATCTATCTATCTATCTATCTATCTATCTATCTATCTAATAGATAGATAGACAGATATGAAAGGCACTATATAATAGATAGATGGATAGATAGATAGATGGACACTACATGACAGATAGATAGATAGATAGATAGATATGAAAGGCACTATATAATAGATACATGGATAGATAAGATGTAAGGCACTATATATAGATAGATAGATAGACAGATAGATAGATAGACACTACATAGATAGATAGATAGATAGATAGATAGATAGATAGATAGATAGATAGATAGATAGATAGATATGAAAGGCACTACATAATTGATAGATGGATAGATAGATAGATTTGTCTACTTGGGGTCTAAATTTACTTAAAAAAGCTAAAGTCATGAAGATTCGTTTAGTTTCCAAAGACAACATTTGACTTGTTCTTTCAACAACAAGGATATCCAGAATCACAGGTGAACTGCAAGAACAAGCGTCTCACTGATTGATTTGTGTTTCATTCTGGTATGCTGGCAACAGCTCATCATTAATTGTTTTTAAATAAGTGAAATTCCATTATTACATGATATTATTATTGAATTTGAACTTCACTCCTGCAAGTGAACTATGATTTTCAGCATGATGAGAGAAGTCACAAAATCAACCAGAATGATCAAGCAAATTATAGAAATAAACCCGATCTGAATCCATGAAGTAGTTGTCTCATTCACTAGCTAAGTGGAGGTAAGGAACACCCACAGGCTGGCACGTGAGTGAGGAGGGCCCTGCCCAGCTCCCCACTCCTGATGTCACGCTTCCCCCTCCCCACTTTCTGCAGCCTCTGTCTCAGATTAGCGCAAATATATCACTCCTTCAAGAGAACTATGATTCTTCATTCTTCATTCACAATGAGAGAAGTCGCAAAATCAACCGGAATCTTCAAGAAAATTCTAGAAAAAAAAAAAAACGATCTAAATCCGTTAAGTAGTTTTCTCTTGAAAAGCGGACAGACAGACAGACAGACAGACAGACAGACAGACACATGTTGGATTTTATATATAGAGAGATATATTTGAAATGAAATGTAATTTATGGTCTTCCCTAATAACACTCATTCATTTGGGACAGGTATTCCCTAATACGACTCATTCATGACTCCTAAATCATATAATAGGCTTTACAACGTTTAGTGTTTCTGTGAACATAAGGGCTTTTAGTAAAAGGAGGAACTCTGTGTAAGAGACAGACAGAATCATTAAAAGATTTGGGTACCACCCTGGTAACTCCATATAACTGACTGGAAACAATGAAAAATATGCAACAATTGCAGAAACGTCTTCACAGATGCAAGTTTGTAACCCAACAAGCTCAAGATGGCAAATCTTCCAATTTTAAGAGCTTCTGGGCAGGTGAACAGACACCGAAAGTGACGTCAGTGGTGGTATAGCCATCAGTCTTCTGGGCCTCAGAGGGAGAAAGAGAAAAGGCATTGGCACATATTGGCAACCCCCTATGCACACTCACGTGACATCTGTTAATATATTCCATTTTCAGCTTCAATGTGGAGGAAGATCTAATTATACCTCAAAGCCAGTGCATCGCTGATTGAAAAAAATGCGAAGGATGCATATTCTAATGGGTTTTCCTACATCTGCACCATGTCTGCGGCCCCTGAAGTTTGGACCGCGTACACAGTAGAACTCCCCCTATTGCTTGTTATCTCTGCTTCGTCTATGGCAGTCAATATGAACACAGACGAGTATGCTTCATCTCGATCTCGAGGCCACACCACATTGACTTCTGCGGTTGGAGAATTGGGTGGAAGCTTTTGAAACTGACCACTCATCATGAAGTCTCCTTTGCCAACAAGGGACAGCAAGTGGTCAAAAAAATATGAACAGTCTCTGCCAAAAAAAGAGATAGCTGGGACAGCCCAAACTATTTTATTTGTTGTCTCTCAAATTTTGAAATTTTATGAGCTTCTTCAAAAGCACTAGTAGGTTATTTAAGGTTAAAAGTGTTAGAATGTTTCAAATCACCCCCAAAGTATAGACTAGGGTGCAAAGTGGCAGTGTTGAACAAAGGCTATTTTGAGAGTGAAAAACAGAATAAACCACTATTTTTATATATGCCCTCGGCATCAAAGCCTCCATTAACTATCCCAACTGTTCAGTAATTGCAGACGATACTCACAGTCTCTCATTTGACAGAGGAGCTTGGTCCAATGCGTAGGTTTGTGTAACCAGCACTGCCTTTGCATGAACTGAGCTGTATGTATTTTGGTACCTAAAATTTTTGAGGAGGGTTTGGCATCAGACAGCTCAGGCAAGAGTTGGGGTTACGGCTAAAAGCTAATTGTTAGCAAAGCTTATATTTAGAAGACTAGACCTAGCGACCTCCTCCCGTTTCTGTGACCACACACTTGTCTGTGTTAGACGGTGTGTCTAAATTGGAGACGGGTAAAAAACAAAACAAAAAACTGCACAGTTCTACTGAGTTAAGAGGAAATTGTCAGGCTAGTAGGCAACATTTCTGACATTTGCTTACCGTAACGGTGGCAAATGCAGCCAATTGGAACTTGATACAGGATAAATGAATTAAAGACCTATATTTGAAAGTATTTTATTACACAAAATAAATTATGCTGAAGTTTTTTTCTTTTATTAATAACAACATAAACTGCAACAAAACTGGCATTCTGTCCAGAGCTGATGCTTGCCTTGCGCCCACCCTCAATTCTTCTTCTTTAACTTAATCCTGATACTCTGTATGTTCAATTCATCACATTAACTATTCATGGTGGCTTTAAAATCCGTACTGACTCCAACTGATATGAAAGGAACTATATAATAGATAGATAGATAGATCGATAGATATGAAAGGCACTATGTAATAGATAGATATGAAAGGCACTATATAATCAATAGATAGATAGATAGATAGATAGATAGATATGAAAGGCACTATATAATAGATAGATAGATAGATAGATAGATAGATAGATACGAAAGGCACTATATAATCAATAGATAGATAGATAGATAGATAGATAGATAGATAGATAGATAGATAGATAGATAGATATGAAAGGCACTATATAATCAATAACAACAACAACAACAACATTTATTTATATAGCACATTTTCATACAAACAGTAGCTCAAAGTGCTTTACATATTAAAGAATAGAAAAATGAAAGACATAATTATAAAAAATAAATCAACATTAACATCGAATAAGAGTAAGGTTCAATGGCCAGGGGGGACAGAAAAAACAAAAAACTCCAGACGGCTGGAGAAAAAATAAAATCTGTAGGGATTCCAGACCATGATACCGCCCAGTCCCCTCTGGGCATTCTACCTAACATAAATGAAACAGTCCTCTTTGGATTTAGGGTTCTCACGGAAGGGCTTGATGATGATGATGGTCACGTAGACTTCTTCCTTTTAATCCGTCCATCATTGTTGGAGCATCATGAAGCTTTGAGTAGGTGGAGGTGGCGCAGGCCACCACCACAAAGAAACCGGAAAAAGAAACAGAAAAGAGAGTAGGGGTCAGTACCGATTTTAGAGCCACCATGAATAGTTGTTATGATGAATTGAACATACAGAGTATCAGGATTAAGTTAAATTACGATTAAAATGAAGTTATAAAAAGGCCATGTTAAAGTAATGTGTTTTCAGCAGTGTTTTAAAGTGCTCTACTGTATCAGCCTGGCGAATTCCTATTGGCAGGCTATTCCAGATTTTAGGTGCATAACAGCAGAAGGCCGCCTCACCACTTCTTTTAAGTTTTGTTCTTGGAATTCTAAGGAGACACTCATTTGAGGATCTGAGGTTACGATTTGGAATATAAGGTGTCAGACATTCCGATATATAAGATGGGGCGAGATTATTTAAGGCTTTATAAACCATAAGCAGAATTTTAAAGTCAATTCTGAATGACACAGATAGATAGATAGATAGATAGATAGATAGATAGATAGATAGAGTCCTGCTCCACTGACAGACTGAGGAGATCGTTCCTCTGCTACACTATGCGACTCTTCAATTCTACCCGGGGTGGTAAACATTAAAATTATACACAGTCATTGTTATACCTGCATTTTTATTACTCTTTAATATTGTTCTTAATCAGTATGCTGCTGCTGGATTATGTGAATTTCCCCTTGGGATTAATAAAGTATCTATCTATCTATCTATCTATCTATCTATCTATCTATCTATCTATCTATCTATCTATCTATCTATCTAATAGATAGATAGATAGATATGAAAGGCACTATATAATAGATAGATGGATAGATAAGATGTAAGGCACTATATAATAGATAGATAGATAGACAGATAGATAGATAGATAGATAGATAGATAGATAGATAGATAGATAGATAGATAGATAGATAGATAGATAGATAGATAGATAGATAGATAGATAGATAGATAGATAGATAGATAGATAGATATGAAAGGCACTACATAATTGATAGATGGATAGATAGATAGATTTGCCTACTCGGGGTCTAAATTTGCTTAAAAAAGCTAAAGTCATGCTTTTAAACTCTCTCTTCTGTTTCTTTTTCCGGTTTCTTTGTGGTGGCGGCCTGCGCCACCTCCACCTACTCAAAGCATCATGATGCACCAACATTGATGGACTGAAAGCCAGAAGTCTACGTGACCATCATCATCAGGTCCTTCCATGAAAACCCTAAATACAAAGAGGACTGTTTGACTTCTGTTAGGTAGATTGCCCAGAGGGGACTGGGCGGTCTCGTGGTCTGGAACAACTACAGATTTTATTTTTTCTCCAGCCTTTGGAGTTTTTTTTTGTTTTTTCTGTCCACCCTGGCCATCAGACCTTACTCTTATTTTATGTTAATTAATGTTGACTTATGTTTATTTTTTATTGTGTCTTCTATTTTTCTATTCATTTTGTAAAGCACTTTGAGCTACATTTTTTTTGTATGAATATGTGCTATATAAATAAATGTTGATTGATTGATTGATTGATTCTTCTTTCGGCTGCTCCCATTAGGGATTGCCAGAGCAGATCATCTTTATCCATATCTTCCTGTCTTCTCCATCTTGCTCTGTCACACCCATCACCTGTATAAACCTTCGCATAGGTCTTCCTCTTCTCCTCTTACCTGGCAGCTCTATCCTCAGCACCCTTCTCCCAATATACTCAGCATCTCAGCACATGTCCAAACCAACACCATCTCAACTCTCTGACTTTGTCTCCAAAATGTCCAACCTGAGCTAACCCTCTAATGTCCTCATTTCTAATCCTGTCCATCCTCGTAACACCTTTACACATCTTTAACTCTGCCACCTCCAGCTCTTTCTCCTGCTTTCTGGTCAGTGCCACCATTCATCATCCATTGATCTTGTTCTGTTACACCCATCCATCCATTCTGTCACACCCATCACCTGGATGTTCCCTCTCACCACATCCATAAACCTTCTCTTAGGGCTTCCTCTTCTCCTCTCATCTGGCAGTTCTATCCTTAACACCCTTCTCCCAATATACTCATCATGCCTCCTCTGCACATGTCCAAACCAGCACAATCTCGCCTCTCTGACTTTGTCTCCAAAATGTCCAACCTGAGCTGACCCTCTAATGTTCTCATTTCTAATCCTGTCCATTCTTGTCACACTCAATGCAAATCTTAGCATCATTAACTATGCAACCTCCAGCTCTATCTCCTGTTTTCTGGTCAGTGCCACTCTTGCTGATGCCCGTCTGTCACAAATCACTCCTGACACTCTTCTCCACCCATGCCACCCTGCCAGCACTAACTTCTTCACCTCTCTTCCATAATCCCCGTTATTCTGTACTGTTGATCCCAAGAATTTAAACTCCTCCACCTTCGCTAACTCTATTCCCTGCAACCTCACCATTCCTCTGACCTTCCTCATTGTGGCCATAAATTGTATTAAGCAGGTTTGGGAATGTTAATTACAATTGGAAAACCTATTGAAGTTATACCAAGAATGTCAGCCTGGGGGGAAATAATTTACAGTCACTTCTGTACTGTTCTTTTACCAATTGTAAAGGTGTGTTTTGTGTAAAAATATGATGTATTTTTGTGAAAGAGTATATTTAATTTGTTTGAGTTGAATATGTTTGTAACAAAACAGGCACAGGATGGTGGATCTTGCAGTTTTAAGTCCCTCTGGCCAGGTGGACGGACACCGAAGGTGACAATACAAGGTATTTGTATAGTTCAGTATTTGCCATGGGCTTGATTCAATTGCAGTTTTCTACATTATAACCGCCTTGTCTAAGGATTCAACTTTGTCGCGTGAATACGTTTCAATTATTTCCAGTACCTGTTGTCATGCTTTATTTTTTCCTACATATACATTGTCACACACATTCCCATGGGAGGCAGCTAATGGTCTTGAATGAGAGTAATCCTGAGCCAGACCGGGAGGTTTTCTCGGTTTTCTGCAGACCATTCACAAGAAATTCCGCCTGGCCCTGATGACACCAATTCCGGTTCTGACCCCTTTTGATGTCACTTCTGGGTCCAAGCCAATGGATGAAGACCCTTCCAGTTCTGGCCCCTTTGAGGTAACTTCCGGGTTTGAGCCTATGGATGAAGACCCTTTCCGGTTCTGGGCCCTCTGATGTCACTTCTGGGTCTGAGCCTATGGATGAAGACCCTTCCGGTTCTGACCCCTTTTGATGTCACTTCTGGGCCCAAGCCAATGGATGAAGACCTTTCCAGTTCTGGCCCCTTTTGATGTCACTTCCGGATCTGAGCCTATGGATGAAGACCCTTCCGGTTCCGGCCCCATTGACGTCACTTCCTACACTGGCCTTTAAAGCCGCCACCTTTCCTCTATCTCCTCAATTCTGTTCGGGACTCCAATCCGTACACATCAGTACAAATCTTTAACCATTTTGCAGCCATGGAATAATGTACAGATGGCTGCCCCAAACCTCTCCACGGCTCTTTGTAATTTTTGTGACAACCTTTATTTCATCTATATAGAATTAAAATGAAAATGTATTTTTGGTGTTGGTTTTTAGATTTTGTATCTGTATTATGTGTTACTTTATCTAGTTGATAAAGAGTTCATATCAAGACAGAATCACAGAGGGCTAAGTGAGTCTCCCTGGAAGACGATTACAGCAAGTGTTTGTTATGGTTTTGAACTATTAATCAAATGATTTTTCTTCAGCAGTTACTAATTAATAATGATAAAGAAAATTCAAGCAAATGTAGGACCACTTTCTTTGCAGTTATGTGCACTCAAGTCTATTACCAATAAGGAAGCAAAGTTAAATACAGTGGTACCTCGGTATACGTCTGCTTTGGAATAAGTCCAACTTGGTATACGTCCTGTTTGGACACGAAAAATTTTGCTTGGTATACGACCTTTGTTTGGAATACGACTCACGTGCTAACCTTGTTTACCTCTCCCGAGACAAAGCCATGACTGCCCACGAGCGTTAGTGCGCCAGTTGCTAGCATTCAGTGAACAACCCACACTATAACTCTCTTTGAACTTTCACGTGTGTGATATAGCGGGTCCACAGCTCCTGTCAAAGTCCAGCTTTAAAATAAATAATCACCGCTCGCAGCTTGGTGAGGGGGCGTGGTGGTTATGTGGCTGAAGGTTGTCAGGGCGATTCGCGATGTGGGCGTCTCTCATGAAAGTGCACTTGTGTGACCGTCCGATTCATGATTGTTTCTGGGGCTGCTTATCTTGATAAACAGAAGTGCGAGTTGGCTTGAAGGGTAGTAAAAAGAAAGAACGGATGAGAGGGTGAGTAAATGAGAGAGAGAGGGCTGCTTATCTTGATAAACACCAGGGGGTAAAAGAAAGAAGCAGGAGGGCCACCAGGTAAAAAGGCACCGGGCTTCTTCTTGTTTTTTTATTTTTTTTTATTTTTAAAGAATGCTTCCTGCTGTATTTTAACTTCGTCGTTTTTAAGAAGACTTTTTTCTATTGTTTTTAACCTCCAGGTTTCACTTCTGATTTTATGGATTATTTATTGGAACTTTGGAGACTGCACTTTAATTTGAACACCTTGTTTTGTTAATTGTTTTAATAAAAGCACTTTGCACTTTTTCACCATCTCCTTGCTTTGTTGTTACCGATGAGGTTAGCAGCGAGGCACATTACCGACGGTGTAGGATTCAAGGGCTCCCCGGCAGCAGATGGGAGCATACAGCAAACCTGCATCGTCACAGCGTGATTTTGTGTTTTTTTCATATATATTTGAATTGATTGTTGAAAAGTATGAAGGTGGCATGCGCATCTGGGACATGGCTGCTGCATACCGTTTGCCGAGAACGACAGTATCTACGATTGTGAAAAACAAAGATGTTATTAAAAAGTAATTTCTTTTGTATTTATGTATTTTAGTATTAAGCATTGTTTAAATTATTGTATAAACCCCATCAATGTATAATATGCCAATAGCAATAGGATTATTTTTTTTTCATGGGAACGGATTAATCATTTTCCCATTATTTCTTATGGGAACAATTTGTTTGGTATACGTCCTGTTTGGTATAAGTCAAAGGGTCTGGAATGGATTAAGGACGTATACCGAGGTTCCACTGTATTAAGGATTGAAAGATCCTATTTCAGAGAGGACTGTGCAGCTTTGTGTGAGTTTTTCACAAAAACATAGCAGAATAAGACCAGGAAAATGTCACCAAACTGGCGTGTGCCATTAAGAACACTGTTTTCCAATTCCAATCTGGTCTGAATAAAAGCAGGGTGCTATTTAGGGTCTTTAAGACTGAGAGCCGCTATCCCAAGCAGACAGGAACTACGTATGCCATTGCATTTTGATGTCTTTATAGTGTCACACACGTGCGCTTAGGAGACAGTCGGTAAACTCAAACATCGTGAGGCGAAGGGTGGATATACAGTAATGGTGCCTCTGTCTCTTTCTTCCTGCGAGAAAAAAAGAAGAGAAGTAAACATACTCTAAAGATGGCCACCTAAAACGTCACACCAATCCAACCCAGATGGCGTATCTTCCGGCCCTGTGGTGTTATGGGTCCACAGCTCATTGAGCGAAGGCCATTTTTAAATAATCACCGCACCCGAGGCGGCTTCGTGAGGGGGCATTGTTGTAGCGAGCCGCGGGGCAGTCGTCGATGTGGGCGTTTCTCACCGTGTGCACAGGTGAGGAACTGCCCACATTCGTGATTGCTCCCGTGGCTAATGCTACAGCTGTGATGGCCCCTCATGTTTTAAAAAGAAGCGCGAGTCGGTGTGGAGGGGAAAAAAAAGGAAAAAAATGGAGAAAGGAGATGAGAAGAGAGGACGGAGGTTACAGGGAGCGAGGAAGCATGCGGTGCAGGAGAGACAGACACGCGGTGCGTGCGTGTGGTGAGCGCGCGATCGAGCGCTCATGGGCAGCTGCAAGGAAGCTGGGTGTTAGGCCGACACCCAGGTGCTTGAGTTGAGGTTGCTCCCGCTGAGCGACCATGTAGCGGGAGTGATCAGGTGAAAGCGACGGGCCGCAGAGAAGCCGAGGAAAGGCAGCGGAAGTCGGTAGGCTTGGTGGTGGAGTCCCCAATGTGTGCGTCCTGGCTATTGGGGTAATCAAGTCTCGGGGACTGGGATGAGTGCCATACCGGAGCCAGGGATCGGGAGGTCTCCAGTCTCACGTGTGTTGTAGGAGGGCAGCTGCAGAGAGCGTCTTGCCTGCTGCTAAGCCCAAACAGGATAAGCAGGTGAGACGCTAACAGAAAAGCACCGGACTTGTTGTTTTAAAGAACTGCTTCCTAGAGAAGATTTTAACCTCTGGTTTTAAGGATGTGTTTTTTTTTCTATTTATTGGTTTTATCCCCCACGTTCTTTTATGGATTATTTGATGAAGAATTTGAATTGAAACTGCACTATTTATGGAACACTGTTTTTGTTGGTTTTTAAATAAAAGCACTTTTGCACTTTTTACCTTCCCCTTGCTCAATAATTTGCCTCCATTGACTAGCTCACTCGGTAACATTATCGACGGTGTTGGGTTCAAGGGTTCCCAAACATCAAAGGGAGCGTGGAGCCAGAACCCACATCGTCACAGGCCCCTTCACATGATTTAAATTCCGGCTCCTCCTGATGACATCGCTCCACTTGCCACATCACTTCTGGTCCATCATTGATGATGTCGCTTCAGTCCCACAACATTCAACGTCATCTCCTGCCAACTCACTTCCCGTTTCCATTTTGTTTTGACATAAAATGATCGTCAGATTCTTATTGTCTTTGATCCAATACAACGTGTTTTTGTCATTCTTTGTCTTTTGGACATTATACAGGGATGGTCCCCAAACCTTTATGCTTTGTGAAGACTCTTATTTAACTCTTTCAGGCCAGATGTCGACTATTGTGGAGATTTAGGAATAGAGGAAGTTAATCAGCCGTAAACTAAGACAAAACTCACTGTTATGTTTTAGTTCAACTCTCTTTGCTAGAAGGAAAGTTAGCTTCCTTGATCTGACCTGGATTCCCTACACGTGCATGAGTAGCGAAGAGCAAACAACCTCTAAAATGGCATCGACATCTGGTAAGAGACTAAAGCAGATGCGCAAAGCCGTAGTGGATGACATTTTGCTTATTAGCTCTGAATCCGACTTGTGGGATTTAAGTGATCGGGAGATCCAAAACAAAAGTGAGGTACTGGGATTAGCTGATCACGCCCCGGCTGATCGTGGTGCTGAACGCGTGCGTTTAGCTGATGCACCTACGGCAACGTTCACCTGGGAGGACCACCACTTACAATGACAAGAGGTACAAACCAGATTGTGTCACACTGCGCTTGCCACCGCCGCGTGACAACAGCCAGGCAGCCACCCTGCCGTGCATTCCTGCTGCCTGTCGAGCCGTCCCCACGCAGTTTCCATAAACAGCAAACAGGCACCGACAGAAGCCATAGCAACGGATGTTTTATGTTGATTTATGTGTGAAACAATTGCTTTGTGTGCTTTTCAGAAAAGTTTTTTGGAAAAAAATATTCAGCCCTCAAAGAGTTAAAAGAAGATTATCACCATAGTCAAGTTCAAGTTTTGTAAACACTGTGATGGACAGCTTGCACGTGCAGATGTCCCGGGCGGGATGGATTCCAATCCCTTACCAGGCTGGGAAGCCATCTTGAACGAAAGACAGAGGGAGTATTTAAATTACACGCTCCCCCAAACTGCTAGGTAATCAGCATCCTGGGAAACAGGCACACCAGTGGACACAACATAGGGCATGCTGGGAGTTGTAGTGCCAAAGAGCAGCCCTGTTGGTGTTCCTGAGTTACACCATGGGATGCTGTGCTCCATAGGATTTTGGACGTCTGATGGGCCCGGAAGCGTTTCCCTTGGGCTATATGCCGTTGCAACAGAAGTACTGCCAGATCCAATATAAAAGGAACCGCAGTACTACATCTAGATGGAGTCGGGAGGATGGAGGAAAACACTCCCTGGAGGTGTGGAGGAGACAGCAAAAGAAGTAAAAGAGCAATTGTGTATGTTTGAAGAGGCACTGTGAAGGTATTAGGAGTAAATCATTTATTTGAACCCATGACTAGTGTCTGTGTGCTGGTGTTTCAGGTGTGGGGTGCTGCAATGCCCCCTACTGGTCACACTATAAAGAGTTTAATTTTCAAATGTTCCTCATGGAATTATATTTTTAGTGGATAGCTATATGGTTGGACCTACTTGCTGTTAAATATAACCAAGAAATATATTTATATTTGTTTTTTAACTGTTTTAACCTTATGTTGTGAAACACTATGCTGTATATACACTGCTCAAAAAAATGAAAGGAACCCTTTTGAATCCGAGTATAGCATCAAGTCAATGACACTTGTGGGCTGTTGATCTGGTCAGTTAAGTAGCAGAGGAGCTTGATAATCAGTTTCAGCTGCTTTGGTGCACTAGAGGGGCAACAATGAGATGACCCCCAAAACAGGAATGAATGGTTTAACAGGTGGAGGGAGACCACTGACATTTTTTCCCTCCTGTTTTGTCACTCGTTTTGCATATGGCTATGCTCAGTGTCACTACTGGTGGCCTGAGGCCAAACCTGGACCCGTAGATATCTGTAGATATAGAAGGGAAGATGGGGTTAAGTTAGATAGATAGATAGATAGATAGATAGATAGATAGATAGATAGATAGATAGATAGATAGATAGATAGATAGATATGAAAGGCACTATATAATAGATAGATAGATAGATAGATAGATAGATAGATAGATAGATAGATAGATAGATAGATAGATAGATATGAAAGATAGATAGATAATAGATAGATAGATAGATAGATAGATAGATAGATAGATAGATAGATAGATAGGCACTAGATAATAGATAGATAGATAGATAGATAGATAGATAGATAGATAGATAGATAGATAGATAGATAGATGAAAGGCACTATATTATAAATAGATAGATAGATAGATAGATAGATAGATAGATAGATAGATAGATGTGAAAGGCACTATATTATAAATAGATAGATAGATAGATAGATAGATAGATAGATAGATAGATAGATAGATAGATAGATAGATAGATAGATAGATAGATAGATAGATAGATAGATAGATACTTTATTAATCTCAAGGGGAAATTCACAAATATACAATAATATCTTATAAACAGTGGTAAGTCTGTAAGATTAGGTATTCTAAGACTAGATGTTAATAATACAATAGGGGTAAGTAGAGCAAAATATATTACTCTACCAAAATAAAACACCAAGTGAGGTTTGAAACTTTTCAGGAACTTTAGTTGTGTCATATAATGGAAGCTAATGACTATTCCCAACACTACGCATGGATGAACCACTATGAACCTGCAAACATTATTCAAGCCGTTGCGTACTGCCAGAAGGATTCATTCTTCTTCTTCTCTCGGCTGCTCCCGTTAGGGGTTGCCACAGCGGATCATCTTCTTCCATATCTTCCTGTCCTTTCCATCTGGCTCTGTCACACCCATCACCTGCATAAACCTTTGCTTAGGTCTTCCTCTTCTCCTCTTACTTGGCAGCTCTATCCTTAGCACCCTTCTAATGGTCTAATGGTCTAATCTATAATGTTATGCTTCACTCACTTTATCCTATGTGGTTAGTCTGAGAGCTTGCCTGCACAAATTAGATCCTAATGAACCCTGAAACAAACAAAATAAAAATAAGTTTGATTGTGGAAAAATGAAAACAGAAATGAGCAAAAAGTAAGACGTAGTAAGATAACCAAATATGATATACAAAATATCAATCTTCATCTTCTTTCGGCTGCTCCCGTTACGGGTTGCCAGAGTGGATCATCTTGTTCCATCTCTTCCTGTCCTCGTCATCTTGCTCTGTCACCCCCATCACCTGCATGTCCTCTCTCACCACATCCATAAACCTTCTCTTAGGCCTTCCTCTTCTCCTCTTCCCTGGCAGCTCTATCCTTAGCACCCTTCTCCCAGTATACCCAGCATCTCTCCTCTGCACATGTCCAAACCAACGTAATCTCGCCTCTCTGATTTTGTCTCCCAACCAGAGCTGACCCTCTAATGTCCTCATTTCTAATCCTGTCCATCCTCGTCACACCCAATACAAATCTTAGCATCTTTAATTCTGCCACCTCCAGCTCTGTCTCCTGCTTTCTGGTCAGTGCCACCATCTCCACCCATATAACACAGCTGGTCTCACTACCGTCTGATGCTAGAAAATTCAAAATGCAATTGTCAGCAGATAATTTGTTTAGCAGGGGTGAAAAATGTTAGAATTCCTTTCAGCTGAGGCAACAATCAATAACTGTAATATGTCAAAATAGTACATAAAGTGAGATGATTAAGATATGTTTGCATAAACTAAACTAATGTGGGTTCGGTCAAGATAACACGAGACTCACATTTTACACTGAAAACAGTTTTAGTATACACAGTGTCTCAGTGGATATTCTGTACAATGTCTCATAGCACGGGTGGCTTATTTTCTACGTAGGTGCCATTGTTTGTATCGGCTCTTATTGTCCTCTCGACTTCTATTTAACGTCTTGCTCCTTGATTCCTGGTTGCCTGGCTATTTTTGATCCCTCACTTTGGACTCCTTTTTTGTTCCTGTCTAAGAGTTTGTCAAAGAAACCATCTCCAGGGATGTCATTTAGCTCAGTTTATTTGTCATTCCATAAAATACAGTGGGATGAAATTGCGTTTCTCAAGACCAGAGAATGTGCAAAATAGGAAAGACACCACAAAAAAGTAACCTCAAGAAAGTAAATAAGAATGATACAAAAATAGTGCTGCATTCTCAAGGTCCACCCAATACCTCAGTTAAAGGTATAAAATAGGCAAACAAATACTATGGATAAAAATGAATAATTATTTAAAAAAACTGGTTATGTGCATATTACAGAGAATTCAGCAGTCTTATTGTATATGGAAAGAAGCTACTAAACATTCTGGCTGTTCTTGGTTTTAAGGAGCCATATTTCCTACCAGATGGCAAGAGATTGAACAGTCCACTCTGTCACAATGCATTGCATCTGTCCTTAAAAATGTCCTCAGTGCAGTGGAGAGACACCTCAGTAGCCTTTTCAGCCATCCTCTGCCATTCTTGTTCATAGTCTTGTTACTTCTCGGCTGGACGATTGCAATTCACTCCTCTTTGGTCTCTCTAATAAATCTCTTCATAAGCTTCAGCTAGTCCAGAATGCTGCAGCACGCATCATTACTCAAACCTCATCTGTTCACCATATTACTCCGGTCTTGCAGCAACTTCATTGGCTCCCGATTAAGTTTCAAATTGATTTTAAGATTCTGCTCTTAACATTTAAGGCCATTCATAACTTCGCCCCTCCATATCTGTCTGACCTTCTTCATGTTGCCATTCCCTCCCGTAACCTTAGATCCTCTTCCTCCATCCATCTGACCGTCCCTCTCGCCCGTCTAACCACCATGGGGAGCTCCCAAGCTCTGGAATTCATTACCTACCGAGCTTAGAAATATCAAATCATCCTTCAAATGTAAACTTAAAACGCATCTGTTTAAAATGGCTTTTTCTTTATAATTACAGTGGTTATGTTTGGTTTTAATTTTTATATTTTCTGATATTTTTAGTTGTTTATAAGTGTGTCTTTTATTTATTTATTTATTGTTTGTTTGTTCTGCATCCTTGAGTTCTCAGAAAGGCGCCTTGTATAAATAAAATGTATTATTATTATCCTCACCACATGTTGCAGAGTCTTCCTGTTAGACACACTGCAGTTTCCGTAAAAGATGATCACATCAAAAATGTGATGCAGCTTGTCAGGACACTCTCAGCAGTGCTCTGGAAGAAGGTGATGAGAAGGGGATGGGGGATACTTAGTCACTTCAGCTTCCTAAGGAAAAGCATCCTCTGCTGAACTTTCTTGACAATAACACTGTGTGCAATGAACTGTGCCAGTGGCTGACATTCTGAACGGTGCAACTGTAGCTGATAAGTGTTTACAATTCTAATAACTATACACTTAGCAAATACATATACTTAAGCATTCTAAGATATTATTCTTTTTATATGTGTATTTGTACCTTGTTAGTATACTTAAGATTTATGATAATTCTTGTTATATGTATATTTGCACCCTTTCTTCTGCTGCTGTAATCCTCCAATTTACTTCAGGATTAATAAAGATTCTATCTATCTATCTATCTATCTATCTATCTATCTATCTATCTATCTATCTATCTATCTATCTGATATATCTATCTATTTATCTATATAGTGCCTTTACATCTATCTATCTATCATATAGTGCCTTTCACATCCATCTATCTATCCATCTATCTATCTATCTATCTATCTATCTATCTATCTATCTATCTATCATATGGTGCCTTTTATCATCTATCTATCTATCTATCTATCTATCTATCTATCTATCTATGATACAGTGCCTTTCAAAATCATTTATCTATTATATAGTGCCTTTCACATCTACAGTATTTATCTATTATAGAGTGCCTTTTACATCTACAGTATCTATCTATTATATAGTGCCTTTCACATCTATCTATCTATCTATCTATCTATCTATCTATCTATCTATCTATCTATCTATCTATCTATCTATACTAAGGTTTGTTGGCAACATCGCATATTACAAGTACAAAGAAAAAACATTGAAGTGTTCATAACAATAACATTTATATCATTATAAAACATTTTCAAACGTGCCTGTTCCATTTCAGATTTACAGGAACTTTAGCCCATCCATGCAACATTAAGCAGAAGTGAGTCCATTTCAGGGGTCACTCATGCACTCACTGTATATAACACAAGGACACACTGGAGGTAGATTTCAATGCTAGATTTATATATAAATATTTATAAGGACACAATCTGCATATGAAAAACATGTTAAAGGGTGTCTTTGTGAAAAATAACCCTTTTGATGGGTTGTATGTAACATGCTTTGAACATTGATGAAGTGGGTCGGTATAAAAGGGTCCAAGGGCCGTATTCAGCCCACAGACCTTGAGGTTGACTTGCCTGAGCTCGAGAAGGGCTTCCCAAGTTCAGTTCTAGTGTACCACTGTATCTTTCATGTCAACCTGCTTTGCAGATCAGTAGGTCACTCTAACGTCTCATAAATCTAATTGCTTAGCTGACCTTTTTTCTTTTATTATTCTGCATTAAGAAAAGTATTCTAATATGATACTTGCATTTGTGGAAGTGTTCTCTTTGCCATAGCTTGTAACAGCTAACTTTCCTTTACTATTTTTATTTCAATACACCTTATTTGTGTGGAGTTTGCTCCTTTAATTGTACCCCGGTACTGAGAAGTAGTGAAGAACAGTTTAGACCAGTGGTCCCCAACTCCAGTCCTGGAGGGCCCCAGTGGCTGCATGTTTTCATTCTAACCCTCTTCTTAATTAGTGACCTGCTTTTGCTGCTAAATTACTTCTTTTGAATCAATTTTAACTGACTTGATCCTGAGGACTTGGACCATTTAATTGTTTTCTTTTTTAATTATTTACTTATTAATTAGCTCACAAGTGAATTTTATACTGAAGTGCCTTCTTTCCTTTAGTATTCCATGTCACTGGCCGCCATGCCTGTAGTGCTCATAATTAATCATCAGTATTTGGATACACAGGCGCGGGCTGCTGCCTCGCAGTTAGGAGACCCGGTTCCTCCGGGTCCTGCGTGGAGTTTGCATGTTCTCCCCGTGTCTGCATGGGTTTTCTCCGGGCGCTCCGGTTTCCTCCCACCATCCAAAGACATGCAGGTTAGGTGGATTGGTGATTCTAAATTGGCCCTAGTGTGTGCTTGGTGTGTTTGTGTGTGTCCTGCGGTGGGTTGGTTCCTGCCTTGTGCCCTGTGTTGGCTGGGATTGGCTCCAGCAGACCCCTGTGACCCTGTGTTTGGATTCAGCGGGTTAGAAAATGGATGGATCAATGGATATTTGGAGAAATAAAAAATAAGCTAAAAGAAAGTAAATATTTAAAGATATGGCACAAAATGCAAATTTCCAAATGTTGTTGACAAGTAGATATACTTGCACATCTTTCTGAATGAAAAGTAAGAGAAGAAAAAGGACTAAATCTTGATGGGAGACTCCACTATTTACAGTATTTGTGAAATGGGTTGGAATGAAAACCTGCAGCCACAGTGGGACCCCCACAGACTTGAACTTGGGGAACCCTGTGGTTGAGGAAGGAATGGACGAGGAAACTTCATATGAATAAAAGGTGGACAGGCGATCCTGAAACTGTGAGTCAAGAGCGCCTACCGCTGCGTCACCGACTCATCCTAATACTTGTAAAAGTTTTACATCTTGTAGATAATTTGAAAAGCATACCAAATTTCAAAAACACAATATATCAAAAATGAACTATAGCTTAAGGGCTGAATAGTTTGAAATCTCACCTTTCTATCGCACGGGCACGAAGATAACAAAGAGCGCTTCCGGCGTGTTAAGATGCAGAAACTTCGGGCCTTGAAGGTGCCGCGCGAGTGGTGGGCGTGGCCTTCCTGCGCGCTCTCGCTCTGGCGCCGGCTTGTGGCGTTGACCAGCTGGCATCTGGCGAGGTCAGGCAACCAGAGCTTCAGCAGCAGCAGCCCTCAACTCAAGTGAAAAGACATCAAATTTACCACTTAAATTTAACCCATCTACTGCTAACCGAACGCCAGGGATGACCTTTTTTTTAAAATAAAAAAAAACAAAACAAAGATGCTCAGAGATCTAATAAGCATTTGTGGTCCGCGAAGAACGGAGTGGGATTTGCCGATGGGGTGATTGACGACATGTACTGCAGTCGTGATGTGAAGGTGTTTTTTTTTTTTATATATATATCTGGGTAAGTAAGTAAGTAAGTAGCATTTACAAAGTAACAGTGAGTGGGCTGACAAGTGAGAACGTGGGGAAACTTTCGGAAACATTTGAGTGCTGTTTTTAAACACGAAGCGGTGGTGTTACAAATAACAAGGTGCCACTCTGCACGACGCTCCGCAGTTCGACACAAAGCGCGTCAAAGATTTGCTTGAATTCATGAAATGTCAACAGCTCCAGAGAAACTGTGCTGGACGCTGGAATGCTGAACAGTTTGGAAGTGCACAGTTGCTGGTTCTAATGGAGATGGAAATGATGAGATGGAAGAACATGCATACCTTTGAACACACATTTAATTCTTCTCCTCTTCTAAAGCTTTATGTCACTTTCACGTGGGGTCCGCTATTTTTAATCACCCTCCCCCATTCTGGTCAGTACATCCTCCCTTTCCTTCTTAGATCCCCCTTCACACAGTCCACCCACTTTCTTTTATACAGTGGGTACGGAAAGTATTCAGACCCCCTTCGATTTTTCACTCTTTGCTAAAATCATTTCAATTAATTTTGTTCCTCATTAATGTACACACAGCACCCCATACTGACAGACAAAAAAAATAATTTTTGAAATTGTTGCAGATTTATTAAAAAAGAAAAACACCTGGTCCTAAGTCTTCGGACCCTTTGCTCAGTATTTAGTAGAAGCCCCCTTTTGAGCTAATACAGCTATGAGTCTTCTTGGGAAAGATGCAACAAGTTTTTCACACCTGGATTTGGGGATCCTCTGCCATTCCTCCTTGCAGATCCTCTCCAGTTCTGTCAGGTTGGATGGTAAACGTTGGTGGACAGCCATTTTAGGTCTCTCCAGAGATGCTCAATTGGGTTTAAGTCAGGGCTCTGGCTGGGCCATTCAAGAACAGTCACAGAGTTGTTGTGAAGCCACTCCTTCGTTATTTTAGCTGTGTGCTTAGGGTCATTGTCTTGTTGGAAGGTAAACCTTCTGCCCAGTCTGAGGTGCTTAGCACTCGGGAGAAGGTTTTTGTCCAGGATATCCCTGTACTTGGCCGCATTCATCTTTCCCTCCATTGCCACCAGTCGTCCTGTCCCTGCAGTGGAAAAACACCCCCACAGCATGATGCTACCACCGCCATGCTTCACTGTGGGGACTGTATTGGACAAGTGATGAGCAGTGCCTGGTTGTCTCCACACATACCGCTTAGAATTAAGGCCAAAACGTTCTATCTTGGAGTTTGCTAAAAGAAACCTGAAGGACTCTGACATGGTGAGAAATAAGATTCTCTGGTCTGATGAGACCAAGATTGAACCTAAGTTATTATTTAGGTTACAAAGTGTACTAAAAAGTAAAAAAATAAGTCTCTCATACATCAAAATAAAAGGTGGGTGCTTTTGGTAAGATTTTAAGAAATGTTTTTACTTTTCACTTAATACAAGTGTGATTTGTAAAATAAATATATATATATATATATATATATATATATATATATATATCCATCCATCCATCCATCCTCTTCCGCTTATCCGAGGTCGGGGTCGCGGGGGAAGCAGCTTAAGCAGAGAGGCCCAGACTTCCCTCTCCCCGCCACTTCTTCCAGCTCTTCCGGGAGAATCCCAAGGCGTTCCCAGGCCAGCGGGAGACATAGTCCCTCCAGAGTGTCCTGGGTTTTCCCCGGGGCCTCCTCCCGGTTGGACGTGCCCGGAACATCTCACCAGGGAGGCGTCCAGGAGGCATCCTGATCAGATGCCCGAGCCACCTCATCTGACTCCTTTCAATGCGGAGGAGCAGCGGCTCTACTCTGAGCTCCTCCCGGATGACTGAGCTTCTCATCCTATCTTTAAGGGAAAGCCCAGACACCCTGCGGAGGAAACTCATTTCAGCCGCTTGTATTCGCAATCTCGTTCTTTCGGTCACTACCCATAGCTCATGACCATAGGTGAGGGTAGGAAGGTAGATCGACTGGTAAATTGAGAGCTTTGCCTTACGGCTCAGCTCCTTTATCACCACGACAGACCGATGCAGAGCCCTCATCACTGTGGACGCAGCACCGATCCGCCTGTCGATCTCACGCTCCATTCTTCCCTCACTCGTGAACAATATATATATATATATATATTATTTTCAACTTTTTAGTCTTGGGTTTGTTTTAGTATAATTTTGTAATCAATATTTTAACTCTTCCTTTAATATTGCTATGCATTGCTAGCGCCATCTATTGGTGAAATCTTGATATCTTGAAATCTTAATTCTTCATATGAAAATTTCATTTCTTAATTATCATTATTTAATTGATCAATTAGTGAAACTGATTATTGATTCATGTATTGCCATCAGAAGTGAGTAAGTGTGCAAAATTTTAAGTCATTTGGACAATAGGAAGTGGGTTAAATATCGATTACAAGATTTTTACCAGACAACAAACAGGTGAAGTTAAAAGAAGCGTGGTAAAAAAATGTATAAAAATCAAAATCCAAAAAAAAAAAAAAAAAACTAAATTTGGTTTAATATACCTTAGAACAGGGGTGTCCACACTTTTTTCCGGCTTGTGAGCTACTTTTAAAATGACCAGTATATATATATACTGAGTATACTTTATACATAAAATGTATGTTGTTGTACCTTGCATAACTGAATAACCTT
This sequence comes from Polypterus senegalus, assembly GCF_016835505.1. Lineage (NCBI taxonomy): Eukaryota > Metazoa > Chordata > Cladistia > Polypteriformes > Polypteridae > Polypterus > Polypterus senegalus. Next base: position 37,834 of record NW_024378932.1, read on the forward strand.
TCTGGCACAATAACAATTCAATACATTTATGGACACTACAGTATTTGGATTTAATAATCGTCATGTGGGAAAAGGCTGACTCTCAAAAAAGTAGAGCCGAATAATGCAGTCAGGGAGCTTTTGAATTCAGCTGAGTGAAAAATGACGGCTGTCAGATTAACTGCGATTTTACTTCCCTCTCCTTTCTCTTTCTCAGATTGCTTTTTGGAAGGAAGTCAGTTTCGTAGTTTTTATGAACAACTTTGGAATAGCAATGATAGATTAACAGATCAGACAAACGCACTTCGACTGTGACATTGTGAGAGAAAAAAATCCTCTTCCAATTCCACATCCAGCTCATACCCCCACCCCCCAAACAAGTTTTAAAATCCCTTCTTTAGTCGATATAAATTGGAAGGCTAACTAGATCACAGCCGGAGTTTTGCGTTTGATGGTACGTACGGGATGACCAGTGTGTTACAAGAAAAGAGGATCTCAGACTGGCCGCCCTGTATGTCAATCAAGTGACAAATGTCATAGGGAGGATATATGATTGACTAACGTTTAAAAATTTTTTTTTTTGAATGCAACGCAATCTACCTGCACTGCCTTGGCGATCTACCGGTGGATTGCGATTGATGCATTTGGGCACCCCTGCCTTAGAATAACCTAACTAAATTATTTTAAAAAGATAAATACCGTATTTACTCGTGTACCACACACCCTCGTGTAAGACGCGCACCCTAATTTTTGCAAAGAAAATCGTGAAAAAAGTTTTGCCGTGTACAACACGTGTTGTGATTGTATAGGAAGCGTTTAGAGAGAGAAAGCGAGCACTGTCGAGCGAGAGAGAGCGTGAGTGGGCGAGCAAGCAAGTGAGAGAGCACGAGTGGGCGAGCAAGTGAGCGAGTGAGAGAGCGCGAGTGGGCGAGCGAGTGAGAGCACGAGTGGGCGAGCAAGCAAGTGAGAGAGAGAGAGCGTGAGTGGGCGAGCAAGCGAGTGAGTGAGAGAGCGCGAGTGGGCGAGCGAGTGAGAGCACGAGTGGGCGAGCAAGCAAGTGAGAGAGAGAGAGCGTGAGTGCGTGAGTAAGCGAGCGAGAGAGAGAGCTCGAGTGCGTGAGCAAGAGAGCGAGAGACAGCGTGAGTGTGCGAGCAAGTGAGCGAGAGAGAGAGAGCATGAGTGCACGAGCATGTGAGTGAGAGAGAGAGCACGAGTGGGCGAGCAAGAGAGCGAGAGACAGCGTGAGTGCTCGAGCAAGAGAGCAAGAGAGACCGCGAGTGTGCGAACATGTGAGAGAGAGAGAGAGCACGAGTGGGCGAGCAAGAGAGCAAGAGAGAGCACAAGTGCGCAAATGAGTGAGCGAGCCCAAGCAGAAGAAGTTTCCTCATGTTTGACGCACACATTTCCTCGTGTATGATGCGCACCTGATTTTCTAATGCTAATTTTCGGGAAAAAATGTGCGCGCGGTACACGGGTAAATACGGTAAATGGCAAATTATAAACACTTTGTGGAAACTCAGAAACATCAAACCAAAACTTGTACTCTTCAGAAAAATGAAAGCATTTTTAATTTACGTTAAAGAAATTTATTTCAGAAAGAAATAGAGTCAATACGTCTAAAAAACTATAAGAAATTTTACGCTTGGACCACGAAATTTTAAAAACCGTTTCGTAGTGAACACCTATGGGCCAAGGGTGACCTACATTGCAAATTTCAAGTCCCAAGTCCTCAAGCAGTTTGTGTGATTTCGTGATGAGTGAGTCAGTGGTATTTGGCTTTTATGTATGTAGATTAATGCAAATGATCTCTACTTTTAATTACTGAAACGGTTTTCTCTAATAGAGTGCCTATAAAAAGTGTTTACGTCCTTTTTTGTGATTTTTTGATGTACAACACTGAATCGCAGTGGATTTAATTTGGCTTTTTTGACACTGATTAACAGAAAGGGACTCTTTATTGTCAAAGTGAAAACACATATAAAGCACAAAATTGTATAATTGTTCTCTCCCTTCAAGTCAGTCGTTAGTAGATGCGCCTTTGGCAGCCATGATACCTTTGAGTCAGGTCTCTTTCAGCTTTCCTGGACATTAAAGTCTTTCCCTCGTCTTCTTTGTTAAACTGCTAAAACTCTGGTGTCAGTGAGATCAGGAGTGAACAGCCATTTCCAAGTTTAGTCACAAATGTTCAGTTGGACTGAGATCTGGACGCTGACTTGGCCACTGCAGGACATTAATGTTGTTTTGAATTCATTCCCGTGTAGCTTTGGCTTTATGTTTAGGGTTGCTATCTTGCTCTCTTGCTGTTAAACAAATCTTCTTTCAAGGTGCAGTTTTTTCCCCCGAACTCCCACGTATTTTTCTGCATTTATTTTACCCTCACAAGCCTTCCAGGGCCTACTGGTCTCCACAGCATGCTTTGCACAGGGATGGTGTGTTTTTGATAATGCGTTGTGCTTTTCTCAGTTGATTCTGGGGTTCATCAGGGTCTGTTCAATGCTTCTATGGACTGGGAGTTGGGCAGGGTCGTGGGGTCCAGCGGCTGTGGGGCATCTGTTGGTGAAGAAAGGTTCACGGATCTTAACTTTGCTGATGATGCTGAGATCTTCATGGTGTCAATGGAGGCTCTGATCTGGGCCGAGACTAAGTGAGGGGTCTGAGTGCCTGGGCTTGTGAGCGTCCTGATAAAAACCAAAGAGCCAGGCCTTTAATGACCTCTTGGGCACGGCCATCAGCAGTGTGTCTGTCTGCGGAGAGAGTGTCGACCTCATTGAGAGGTTTACTTACCTCAGCAGTGATATTCATGACTCTGTTGACTCTTCCTATGAAGTCAGTAGATGGATTGGGAGAGCATGGGGGGTCATGAGGTCACTGTAAAGGGATGTGTGGCGCTCCTGACATCACTGCAAAAAGACGAAGGTCCAAGTCTTTAGAGTCCTGGTGCTTCCTGTTTGTGAGACATGAACGCTATCCAATGACCTGAGATGAAGACTGGACTCCTTTGGTACTGTGTGTCTCCAGAAAATCCTTGGGTACCGCTGGCTTGACTCTGTGTTGAAAGAGCGGTTGCTCATGGAGTCCCGAATGAGGCACATTACCTGTATACTGGTACTGTCAGTGCTGTGCAGAGTGGAGGCAGAACCTCTGTGTTTTTCCCAGTTGATTCTGGAGTTCATCAGCAGTGTGTTCTGCTCCTACTCTGTTCAATGCTTGTATGGACTGGATGTTGGGCAAGGTCGTGGGGTCCAGCGGCTGTGGGGCATCTGTTGGTGAAGAAAGGTTCACAGATCTTGACTTTGCTGATGATGCTGTGATCTTCGCGGAGTCAATGGAGGTTCTGATCGGGCGCTCGACAGACTGAGTGAGGAGTCTGAGTGTCTGGGCTTGTGAGTGTCCTGATAAAAACCAAAGAGCCAGGCCTTTAATGACCTCTTAGGAATGGTCATCAGCAGTGTGTCTATCTGCAGAGAGAGTGTCGACCTCCTCGAGAGGTTTACTTACCTCAGCAGTGACATTCATGTCTCTGGTGACTCTTTCTATGAAGTCAGTAGACGGATTGGGAGAGCATGGGGGGGTCATGAAGTCGCTGTAAAGGGGTGTGTGGCGCTCCTGATATCTGCAAAAAGACGAAGGTCCAAGTCTTTAGAGTCCTGCTGCTTCCTGTCTTGCTATATGGTTGCAAGAAATGGATGCCATCCAGTGACCTAAGATGAACATTGGACTCCTTTGGTACTGTGTCTCTCCGGAAAATCCTTGGGTACCGTTGGTTTGACTTTGTGTTGCTCATGGAGTCCTGAATGAGGCACATGACCTGCATTGTGAGGGAACGTCAGTTACGGCACTACGGCCATGTGGCGCGTTTCCCTGAGGGTGATCCGGCTCGTAAGATCCTCATTGTTAGGGACCCGAGTGGCTGGACCAGGCCAAGGAATCGCGCACGTAACACCTGGCTACAGCAGATAGAGGGTCATTTCTGGTGGGTGGGACTGAAACACATGTCTGCTTGAGGGGTTGCCAACTGGGATGTTTCATCTTGTAGTTGGTGTGGCAACGCGCTGTACTGGTGCGTGCTCCCCAACTTGACTTGACTTGTTATGTTTGGCATACAGCAAACATTTGGCCTCATCAATCAAATCAAATATAAATTAGGTAAAGAGAAAGTGATTAAAAAAGAACTTTCAGCACCCTTTTGTTTGAGCAATCATTTGTTAAACTGCCTCCTCTTAAAAATGATAATAAACATCTGTCATCTGTCGACAGAGGCTATGTGGCAGGTTTACTTTGATCATTTAAATACCCTAAAGCTATAGTCCTTCATCAACAGTTGCACAGTTTTTCAAAAAAGTCAGTTTGATCTCCAAATAATTTGTCCAAATGTGTCACTTAAGAAAATAGTCAAAGCCAGTCCAACATAATCATTTTTTTCACTACTACAACTCCTCAACAATTTTCCACACAGGGATGAAAATATCTGGAAGTAATGTAGTGTACTCAGGAATAAAGCCATGGGTGCCTGTCTGTTTACAATCTTTTTAACTACTGTAACGGACGGCCGGCACCTCAACCCAGCCCGAGATGCCCAAAGAATGAAAGGATAGCTACTTTTGGACACTGTCTCCCCCAAGACCCTAGATGGCAGCCTCTGTACAGTATAGTGGTGCCCCGGATTCACACAGGGCACCATGGGATTTGGAGTTTGGTATTAGAGCCCTGCTGGGTACCATGGGCACCGCCAGGGGACGCTGCGAGCGGACCTTGGGACTCATGCTTTTTACATAGCCCAGAAGTACTATCGAGTCACAAGTACTTCCGGGCTGATGGAAAACCTGACTTCACCATCTGACCTGGACAGAAAAACAGAAGCACTTCCGGGTCGGACAATATATAAAGGACTGTGGTAAACCCAGAAGGCAAGCCTGAGTCAGGAGGAAGTAGACAACGCTTGCTGAGAGGTCTTTAAGAGAAGAGAAAGAGAGAATTGTGATTGTTATTGTGATTATTGTAATGGGGATTATTATTGTGTTTAGAGTAATGGGGAGTGTGGAAGAGAGGTGAAAAAGAGAATGCAGGCAGGGTGGAGTGGGTGGAGAAGAGTGCCAGGAGTGATTTGTGACAGACGGGTATCAGAAAGAGTGAAAGGGAAGGTCTACAGGACAGTAGTGAGACCAGCTATGGTATATGGGCTGGAGACGGTGGCACTGACCAGAAAGCAGGAGACAGAGCTGGAGGTGGCAGAGTTAAAGATGTTAAGATTTGCACTGGGTGTGACGAGAATGGACAGGATTAGAAATGAGGACATTAGAGGGTCAGCTCAAGTTGGACGGTTGGGAGACAAAGTCAGAGAGGCAAGATTGCGTTGGTTTGGACATGTGCTGAGGAGAGATCCTGGGTATACTGGGAGAAAGATGCTAAGGATAGAGTTGCCACGTTAGATGAGAAGAGGAAGGCCTAAGAGAAGGTTTATGGATGTGGTGAGAGGGGACATCCAGATGATGGGTGTGACAGAATGGATGTAACAGAACAAGATGCAGTGGACAGAAAGATATGGAAGAAGATGATCCACTGTGGCAACCCCTAACAGGAGCAGCCGAAAGAAGAAGAAGAAGAAGATTGTGTTTATTGTAATACTTGCTTGTGTTATTGTGGCTGTGGTGCTTGGAGGGCACTGTTATAAGAAGAAAAGTATTAAAGAATACTTCTTTGTGCTTTTACCTGGTGTCCTGCATGTCCATCTCTTGGGTTTAAGGCAACAGTGACCCCTAGCGTCCACACTACATTGAGAAAGTGTTGTATTACTATAAAGTGCAATGCCTGGTGTGTGCTACATTTTTCTTTCTTATACAGAAACATTATTAAGGTAAATAGTGTGAATACAGAACTAAACCAGAGTGGTGTCACAACTTGAATCTTTGTTGGATATCCTTGGTGTGGAACTCTCAGCATCTGCACCTGCTAGCAGGGGTTTTCTTTATGGTCTGCCATTTTGGGTTCAAACATGCTAACAGTGTACAGTCTGCACCTATTGTGAAAGACAGATTATATGTTTTTTGAGTGTTTTATACATTTTAAATTTGATTATTTTTCATTATTTTATTTGGTCACTCAAAAAAAAGCATATTAGAGGTTGACTGGAAATGCTAAATTGGCTAGCTGACCAAGGATCCACTTGAGTGTTCCCAGCAGCAGACTGACATCTCATAACATGCTGGTTCCTGTCATGAATATAAAGCTGATGGAACAAATGCTGTCTCTGTGTAACTGTATTGTTGAACAAGTGGGTTTTGAAGCTGACCGGATCTATAGATGGGCTGGGCACATTTGTGACCCCCAGACAGGCTGGCCCTTTTCAGACAGGCTGGCCTTTTGCTCAAAGTAATATTTGGTTGTTTGTTTTTTGTTGGCCGTGACTTTGATTCTGCAGTTACTGTGAAAGGCTCCATAGTGTTATCAGTAAACAAGGCTGACGTTGTGGTATTGTGTGTCAGGTATGGGCCGGGAATCAAGATGCTTGATTTATATACAGTATTGTGCACATTACATTTTTGGTTAAACTGGTCTTTAGAAGTATGGCTCACTAAATTATTACATTGTTAAACAATCTAGAAATATATTACAAATTCAGATAATTTCATTCATAAAATGAATTTGATTAGATAGTGATTTACCACCAAAATCCCGTCATGCAGACTTTACCAGTTTTACAGTCCCAGTTTCAAATGTATAACTTATTATTTTGTTCATATCCCTTGGCCATTGCTAAAAGGAGGGCTTCCTGATTTCTGTCTTGCATGCACTTCATTATTTCTACTTGGTACTTTGGAGCAATCTCAGCAGAGGGACTTGTTGAGATGAAGTCAGGTTTAAATGTCAGTTCCTCCAGTTTAAATATATTTCTGAAATGTTAAAATGGGTCATAGCCGCAATACCATCTGATATCATTAATACTGTTAATAGTTCATTATCACTATTACCTGTGTTAGTTCCCTATCTATCTATCTATCTATCTATCTATCTATCTATCTATCTATCTATCATATAGTGCCTTTCATATCTATCTATCTATCTATCTATCTATCTATCTATCTATCTATCTATCTATCTATCTATCTATCTATCTATTATATAGTGCCTTTCATATCTATCTATCTATCTATCTATCTATCTATCTATCTATCTATCTATCTATCTATCTATCTATCTATCTAATTGCATTGGGTTCCTTTAAATTTTACAGTTTAGTTTAAGCCTCTTTTATTAGTGTACATGGTTTAGCTCCTGACTGTGCTAAAGACTATCTAAATAGCTTTTGACATTAAAGAGTCATTTTCTGTTGATTAGTTTAGCAAAAATGGCAAATTAAACACAATGTGATTCAATATTGTATAGTGATAATATGTGAATGAGGGTGATACTTCTTATAGGTGCTGTATATTTTTTCATTGTACATGAAACACTTTGTGATGCAATTATGTACAAGAGATACTACATAAATATATATATTTTGGTAAATAATCAAGCCTTGACACACAAAGAGGTTTTGGGCCTCCTGTATACTTAAGAACTGGCTGCAAAATTCGAAGAAAGGTTGAGACAATATTCTTTAAAGACAAGAGTCCAAAACAGAACTGTTTAGGTTAGTAAACATGGTGGATATATAGTGGAGCGGCAGGAAGAGGAGGGATCTTGAAAGGCGAAACTGGAAGTGGTGTCTTCTGGGGTGGAACCATGTGGAATTTCCCACAGAGATAAGAGAAAGGATTAATGCACTCTGCCACCGCCTGGTCTGATCAGGAATTACCTTCTTCGGAGTCCTTAAGCTGTCTCCCATGCGCACATGTGTGACATGATATATATATAAACGTTTAGGGGGCAGCATAAAGACCTAAAGAGGAGTGAAAATTGCATGTCAGGGGACGACGGCAGTGTGCTGAATTCTCTTTCTTTGTTCCGACAGGAAAGATGAAAAACACCGCCCTGAATCCACCCGAATACGCTATCCAGCAGAACAAGTCACTTCTGGGTTCCTTCATTCCCTCTGGTCCCCCAATGATGACGTCACCACTTCCCATCTACCTCAGCGGTTCCTTTCCCAGCATTCCTATTCCATTTCTGTCCCCATTGCATTAAATGTCCGCCCTTCAACATGTAAACTGTCTGTACTGTGTTTCATGACTCCGGCGGCCGTGGCTGCATGGGTGCACCTCAATGGCCAGCAGGAATGCACGGTGTGCCAGCTGCCTGGTTGTCTTGGCACAGCAGGTGGGTGGCGGTGGTGGTTGCATTGTGACGCAATTTGGTTTGTACCTCTTGACCTCTTGTCTCAGACCTGATTTAATTTTATGGCTTATTAGTCTGCAATACAAGATTCTTATATCGAAGATTTTTTCCTTTCTAAGGATATCATCCAAACAATTTGAAGCTTAAAACAGATCATTTTCAGTCTGTCACATTTTTCTATTAAATGTTTTATTAAATCAAGCAGTGCAGGAACACAAACTGGATGGAGAACTGCTGGCTGCTTTGTCATTTACATCTTATTGCTAATAAGGAGCCATTGAAACAGTGGATGCAGCTGTTTAAGACTGAAATAAGCAATTAAGGGTGGGAAACCTTAACAAGCAAGACCACCAAAGTGAAGCATCAAAATGTCACTTCAGTAATAAGAGCTTCATCAGCAATAATTGACTTCTCATTAAGAAGCTGGGCTGGAACAAAAAGCTGCAGCCACTGCCACCCTCCAGGACTGGCATTGCCCACCCCTCAAGTAGACATATGGATTAAGTTATTAAGTAATGTATAGTAGCACTAGGGTGGCACGGTGGCGCAGTGGTAGCGCTGCTGCCTCGCAGTTAGGAGACCTGGGTTTGCTTCCCGGGTCTTCCCTGCGTGGAGTTTGCATGTTCTACCCGTGTCTGCTCCGGTTTCCTCCCACAATCCATGGACGTGCAGGTTAGGTGGATTGGTGATTCTAAATTGGCCCTAGTGTGTGCTTGGTGTTTGTGTGTGTCCTGCCCTGGATTGGTTCGTGCCCTGTGTTGGCTGGGATTGGCTCCAGCAGACCCCCGTGACCCTGTATTTGGATTCAGCGGGTTAGAAAATGGATGGGTGGATGGATAGTAGCGCTATGGACAGTAGTACTTTTAAAACCTTCAGATATTTAATCGAAGCTGGCTAGGCTGGAGTGAGTGGCCTGTTCTCATCAAATTTTAAAGAACTAGCAACTAGACTGCCAGGTCCTAGACTGAGAGTTGCTGATTACCATCAGATGATTTAGAAACCTTCAGTGACTTAACATTCCAGTAATCTCTAATATACTGTGTGATGGATGGCCTGGGCCCATGCCTGGCCGGGACGACCCTTTGACACATGGTCCGGGAGAACTGCCATGGGCTACACACTACTTCCCCCGGAATGCTTGGTGGCAGCCCCCCTGGGTTGCATCAGGGCCACAGCCATGGGACTTCGGAGCTCAGCCTTGTTGGACTCCGTGGCCACCGCCAGGGCGAGCTGCATGGCTTAATGAGCCCGTGTGGGCAGGAAAGCAGCCACACCTGGAAGTGCAGCCTGAATTAGGTTAATTTATACCTGAAGCACTTCCGGGTGGGCTATATAAGAAGCCAGCAGCCACCATTCCTGGAGGAGGAAGAGGAAGAAGAAGAAGATGATGATGAGGAGGAGGAGGAAGAAGAAGAAGAAGAGGAGGAGGAAGAGGAAGAAGAGGAGGAAGAAGAGGAGGAGGAAGAGGAAGAAGAAGAAGAGGAGGAAGAAGAAGAATAAGAGGAGTGGTAGTAGTGGTAGTGGTGGTGGAGAAGATCAGAGAATGTTTGCTTTTTGCTTTGGTGCTTGGTGGGACCGTGCTGTGGCTGAGGGACACGGGGAAGACGTTTCCCTTAGCTGTAGAAAAATAAAGATTTGTTTTATTTTTACACTTGCCTCACGGTGTCAGTCTGTGTCAGGTCGGCACTCATATAGCACCTTTGTTACAACTGTAAAGCAGAACAAATCTATTTGATTTCTTTTTTATTGGTGGTCTATCAATAGACATAATGAAACAATGTCTGGGTGCGTAAGCCTACATGGTGACCTTTATCTAAATTGTGAAATCTATGTATTTAAATCTCTCAGCTCTTCTGTTATTTCCATTCAGGGGCTTCTATATATTTATTTACCATTTCTGAGGGTACATTTCTAATTTTGTCTCTGCTCTTTTGCCTGTAAGAAAAGCTTATATGTTGAAAGTGTGGGAGTTTGGCTTAGTGGCCATGGAGCTGGCTTGACACTGTAAGATGACATGTTTAAATAGTGTCATCTGGCTAACTGTGTGACCCTGAATTTGTAATTGAATCTTGTCTGTAGGGCATTGAATTTTCCAGCAACACACTGGATTTCCAGAATATAGCTGATGTGGATACATAAATATATTTCCGTGGGCTGTTTCATTGTTTATTAAAGCACAAACAGCGTGCATTTTAGTTTTAGAAAGGGTTTAAGCAGTTGTAGCCAATGGTGCACAAGCAGGGTAGTCTATTTACTAATCTTTGTCAAGATGCTCATTGCGAGGTCCTGTAAACATACCATGTGCATGATTTGAAGTCTCCACAGGATGGAACTGAAATTGGTTAATGCTGAAGAGGATGCAAATACAGGTACATTAACTTCTTCTTCTTCTTTTGGCTACTGCTGTCAGGGGTTGCCACAGCAGATCATCTTCTTCCATATCTTTCTGTCCTCTGCATCTTGCTCCATCTCACCCATCACCTTCATGTCCTCTCTCACCACATCCATAACCTTCTCTTAGGCCTTCCTCTTTTCCTCTTCCCTGGCAGCTCTATCCTAATCATCCTTTTCCCAGTATACCCAGCATCTCTCCTCTCTACATGTCCAAACCAACACAATCTCACCTCTTTGACTTTGTCTTCCAACCGTCCAACTTGAGCTGACCCTCTAATGTCCTCATTTCTAATCCTGTCCATCCTCATTACACCCAATGCAAGTCTTAGTATCTTTAACTCTGCCACATCCAGCTCTGTCTCCTGTTTTCTGGTCAGTGCCACCGTCTCCACCCATATACAGTGGTGTGAAAAACTATTTGCCCCCTTCCTGATTTCTTATTCTTTTGCATGTTTGTCACACAAAATGTTTCTGATCATCAAACACATTTAACCATTAGTCAAATATAACACAAGTAAACACAAAATGCAGTTTTTAAATGATGGTTTTTATTATTTAGGGAGAAAAAAAATCCAAACCTACATGGCTCTGTGTGAAAAAGTAATTGCCCCTTGTTAAAAAATAACCTAACTGTGGTGTATCACACCTGAGTTCAATTTCCGTAGCCACCCCCAGGCCTGATTGCTGCCACACCTGTTTCAATCAAGAAATCACTTAAATAGGAGCTGCCTGGCAGAGAAGTAGACCAAAAGCACCTCAAAAGCTAGACATCATGCCAAGATCCAAAGAAATTCAGGAACAAATGAGAACAGAAGTAATTGAGATCTATCAGTCTGGTAAAGGTTATAAAGCCATTTCTAAAGCTTTGGGACTCCAGCGAACCACAGTGAGAGCCATTATCCACAAATGGCAAAAACATGGAACAGTGGTGAACCTTCCCAGGAGTGGCCGGCCGACCAAAATTACCCCAAGAGAGCAGAGACGACTCATCCGAGAGGTCACAAAAGACCCCAGGACAACGTCTAAAGAACTGCAGGCCTCACTTGCCTCAATTAAGGTCAGTGTTCACGACTCCACCATAAGAAAGAGACTGGGCAAAAACGGCCTGCATGGCAGATTTCCAAGACGCAAACCACTGTTAAGCAAAAAGAACATTAGGGCTCGTCTCAATTTTGCTAAGAAACATCTCAATGATTGCCAAGACTTTTGGGAAAATACCTTGTGGACTGATGAGACAAAAGTTGAACTTTTTGGAAGGCAAATGTCCGTTACATCTGCCGTAAAAGGAACACAGCATTTCAGAAAAAGAACATCATACCAACAGTAAAATATGGTGGTGGTAGTGTGATGGTCTGGGGTTGTTTTGCTGCTTCAGGACCTGGAAGGCTTGCTGTGATAGATGGAACCATGAATTCTACTGTCTACCAAAAATCCTGAAGGAGAATCCATCTGTTCGTCAACTCAAGCTGAAGCGATCTTGGGTGCTGCAACAGGACAATGACCCAAAACACACCAGCAAATCCACCTCTGAATGGCTGAAGAAAACAAAATGAAGACTTTGGAGTGGCCTAGTCAAAGTCCTGACCTGAATCCAATTGAGATGCTATGGCATGACCTTAAAAAGGCGGTTCATGCTAGAAAACCCTCAAATAAAGCTGAATTACAACAATTCTGCAAAGATGAGTGAGCCAAAATTCCTCCAGAGCGCTGTAAAGACTCATTGCAAGTTATCACAAACGCTTGATTGCAGTTATTGCTGCTAAGGGTGGCCCAACCAGTTATTAGGTTTAGGGGGCAATTACTTTTTCACACAGGGCCATGTAGGTTTGGATTTTTTTTCTCCCTATATAATAAAAACCATAATTTAAAAACTGCATTTTGTGTTTACTTGTGTTATATTTGACTAATGGTTAAATGTGTTTGATGATCAGAAACATTTTGTGTGACTAACATGCAAAAGAATAAGAAATTAGAAAGGGGGCAAATGTCTGTCTTGGTAGCCCTAATGACCTTCATTCCTCTCCTCTCTAGAGCTGATCTCCACCTCTCCAGGGTCTCCTCAACCTGCTCCCTACTCTCGCTACAGATCACAATGTCATCAGCAAACATCACAGTCCACGGGACTGCTGTCTAATCTCATCTGTCAACCTGTCCATCACCATTGCAAATAAGAAAGGGCTCGGAGCTGATCCCTGATGTAATCCCACCTCCGTCGCTCCTACTGCAGACCTCACCACAGTCACACTTCCCTCGTACATATCCTGTACAACTCTTACGTACTTCTCTGCCACTCCCGACTTCCTCATACAATACCACAGCTCCTCTCGAGGTACATTAACTAATGTATTAAAAAGGTTTTGACTACCTAATCTCAGCTTCCCAAATGCCAAGTGACACAGGTTTAACATTTTTATTACCCTGTATTTTTTCCAATATAATGAAAGCTTAAGGTTTTGTCAAAGTCAAAGTGAACTTTATTGTCATCTCAACCATATACAAGTTGTAGCAGTTGGGGGCGCTAATGCTTCCTTGAACACTCAGGTACCACGCCAGACACCAGGTAAAAGTGCTACAATTCTCTGTTTTATTATAAGAATTACATGCACCAAGCACCCTCCACTCCACACTATTCATTAACCAATACAATAATAATAATAATCACAATACCAATCTTCCGACTCCCTGACGCGTTGCCCTCCTACCACCCAGCTCAGCCCATTGTCTGGGAGTTCCCATGGTTCTTTTATACTCCCTGACCCAAAGGTGTTCCTGCCCAACAGTCCACAAGTCCTTATTCTTTCCGGGTCAGGGTAAATAGTCCTTATCTTCACCCCGGTAGCACTTCATCCCGTCCGCTCATGTGACTTGGAAGTACTTCCGGGGTATAGGGCAAAAAGAAGTCTTTGGTCCTCCCTGCAGCTCCCCTTGTGGCCCCTGTAGTATCCAGCAGGGCTAAGGATAAAACTACAAAGTCCATGACTCCCTGCTGGTCTTGGGCACCTCCATACTGCAGGAGGGCTCCATCTGCGGCTTGGGGACTTGGCCGGGATAAACTGCTGGGCACAGTCCACAAAGTATACAGATAGGCGAAATTGCGAAGCTCAGGGTCCACAGTGTAACAACATGATGTGCAAATAATAAATTAAAAACAGAATTAAAATTTTAAAATTTAAAATTAAAGCACAAACAAGACAAGACATTGTGCAAAGATAGGACAAAGAAGTAGCAGCAATATTGATGTGTAAAATATGTAATATAATAAATAAATAAATAATAGATAATAGATAATACAGAAATGATCAGTGTATGTTATTAGTTGTTTAAGACGTGTAAACAATGACAGGTCAGAATGTTTCACAGCAGGATATCAAGAGTGTCAAAATACGTAAAGGTCAGTATGAGATTTTCAGTTCTTTTCTACATGCACACTCGTCTTTGCAGGACAGTGGTTTTCATGTATAAAAGTTCTGTTTTTAACGGTGGCTGAGGCCGTGTGGAAGGTCCCAGGGGGCAGCCTGGTGTTAAGGAGTCTGACAGCTTGGGTAAAACTCTCCTGCAGCCCGGCAGATTTGGCTTTTGCTGCAGTATCTTCTCTTGGATGGCAGAAGTGTGAAAAGTCCATGTGAGGGGTGTAAGGGGTCCTGCACAATGCTGCAGGCCTTGCGGACACTGCGTTTGTAAAATATGTCCTGTAGTGAAGGGAGAGGCACCCCAATAATGTTCTCTGCTGTCTTCGCTATCCTTTGCAGGCGCTTGCGGTCGGAAATGTTGCAGTTGCCATACCAGATAGTGATGCAGCTGGTCAGGACACTCTCTATGGTGCCTCTGTAGAACATAGTGAGGGTGGAAGGGGAAAGATTTGCTTGCTTCAGCCACCTCAGAAAGTGTAGTCTCTGCTGGGCTTTCTTGATTAGTGATGAGGTGTTATGTGTCCATGTAAGTTCCTCAGTTATGTGCACACCAAGGAACTTGGTACTCCTAACAATCTCCACATCTAAACCGTTGATGCTGAGTGGGATGTGGGCAGGACGTGATTTTCTGAAGTCCACGATTATCTCTTTTGTCTTGTCGACTTTGAGAGATAGATTGTTGTCTTCACACCATGCGGACACCTCATCTCTGTATGCTCTTTCATCATCCCTGCTTATCAGTCCCAGCACCGTTGTATCATCCACAAACTTGATGATGTGGTTGGTGTTGTGCGTGGCTGTGCAGTCGTGAGTCAGCAGGCTGAACAGCAGTGGACTGAGCACACAGCCCTGTGGTGCTCCAGTGCTCAGTGTGATGAGGCTGGAAGTGTTGTGGCCCATCCGAACTGACTGGGGTCTCTCTGTCAAGATGTCCAGGATCCAATTGCAGAGGGTGGTGTTCAGGCCCAACCTGCTCAGTTTTACAACCAGCTTTGGAGGGATGATTGTGTTGAAGGAAAAGCTAAAATCTATGAATAGCATCCTGACATATGTGTCTTTTTTATCCAGATGTGTCAGGGAGAGGTGAAGGGCAGAGCATATGGCATCCTCAGTTGGCCTGTTTGAGCGGTATGCAAACTGAAGAGGGTCAAGGGAGGCAGGGAGATTAGTCTTATGTGTGACATGACAAACCTTTCAAGCACTTCATTATGATTGGCGTGAGTGCAACTGGCCGGTACTCATTCAGGCATGTCACTGATGACTTCTTCGGCACTGGTATGATGGTGGTCGACTTGAAGCATGCTGGGACTGACGACTGGCTCAGAGATGTGTTGAAGATGTCTGTGAGGACACCAGCCAGTTGACTGGCACATTCTTTGAGCACAAGACCAGGTATGTTGTCAGGTCCTGCAGCCTTCCGTGGATTGACGCTGGATAGAGTCCTCCTCACATCTGTTATGGATGTCATTAGCCATGTGGTTAGTCTCGTTATACAGACTGAAATCAACATCAGTAGTCAGTTTTGCTGTTCTTACTCTAATAAATCAGTCTAAGCATGAAGCGTTGCATCTCAGGGTTCCACATATTACATATCATATAGTATATATTTTTTACATAAGACCTGGAGATAAACACAATCGAAACAAGCCTAGGCCAAAGCCACAAATTAAAATGATCAGAAGGACAAAATTAAAATCGCAAAACCAAAAATTGAACACCAACATCAGAAGAAAATCATTTAAATAACAGGAAGACAGAGAAAGTTTTTTTTTTTTTTTTGCACACGTGTTTAAGGTTTATGTCCATAAATCTCAGATATGGAAAAAATGTCTGTGCTGACCTAAATATGGTGTTACAAATGATGTTGTATTCATTGTGCTTCTCTGTGAAATCTGGTGGGCACGTACCATAGGAACACCTAACACTGAAGCTCTAAAATGGGAGAACAAAGGTGAGGGCTAACGGTAATAATGTTTAACTTTTTAAAATCATCCTCAAATGGGAAACTAATATTATGATAAATTGCATGTATGTTCAAGTTTCTCCACAAAAATAATAAAAAAAAGATCATGACAATATTTAGTTTTAAATAGCAAGTTTTAAATGTATGATCACCACTCAGTGTTGAATGTTGACAGGTTTCCAACAGAAAGAGTACATTAGGTGACTACGTTACCACTAAATATAGAAGACTAAAATGATCACAGAGAAAAAGAATCCAAGACAATCGGTACATTATCTTGTTATGGCTATTGTTCATTGATTCAGACACCTCTGTACAATAGCTGTACTTTAACCTTCAAGCACCAATTTCTAATCAGTTTTCATTTAAAGCCACGCTCTTTGTTTAGCAGTGTAGCCGTTTCCCATTACATGAAAGCTTTAAATGCAATTTCATCTAAATTAAAAAATAACAAGTCCATTGAAGGTTCTGGTTTTCTTCAGCAGTCCAAAACTATCCTTACTTCTCTGGGAATTCTAAACTGACCCAGTTATGAGTGAGTTGTGGGCATAACTGTCGGTGTACCCAAACATGTACCCACATTTCAAGT
Organism: Polypterus senegalus; assembly: GCF_016835505.1. Taxonomy (NCBI): domain Eukaryota; kingdom Metazoa; phylum Chordata; class Cladistia; order Polypteriformes; family Polypteridae; genus Polypterus; species Polypterus senegalus. The sequence goes on from NW_024378932.1 coordinate 54,443, forward strand.
CAGAATGGTTGTCCACTTACTCCTCTTCTCGCTATGATTGGCTTCAGCCTCCAGTTACTGTGACCTGAATAAAAGAAATCAATGGACAGAGATATCCCATCCATCCATCCATCCATTATCCTAAGTACAGGGTCAAGGAGGTCTGCTGGAGCCAATCCCTGCCAACACAGTGCAAGGCAGGAAACAAACCCCGGGTAGGGTGCCAGCCCAGATATTTTTAACACATAATTACAGTAATGCTTTTCACACCTATTCAGTCGATTTCATAAATACTTAATAACTAAAATGCATACATAGGTCTGAATCACGGTGTTTGAAATCTTTACAGACGCATGTGTACTGCGTTTAAATGGCAGAGCAGAACACATACAGAATATGAAACAGCTTGAATTCTACAGATCTCTGCAGTAGTTCTTGAGGAAGTGTGAATCACTAACTTGTACAGCAGGTGTTTGTCACAGAGTAGTGGTCATGCCAGAATCCATCTTCAAAGACAGCCATTTGAACAAGTACCAAAGTGTTTTTGCGACTTAGTCACTTCTCTTGTATAACTTACCAGCGAGGCTGGAACCGTCCATTGGGAATAATTCCCTTCAACTAACTCTTACATAGCACCCGTCTCAGTGGATAGACACATGGCTATGGAGAACGTGATACGTTAACTAACATAAAACATTAGTAAATACTTACTGTGCACATGCAGAAATACACCTGAACAAGCGTAGCCAAATTGTAAAGCTAAAACGTCATTCAATCTGTTTAGAACTGCGTTCATAATTTTATTTGAATGAAATCATGGTCTGTTACTATACAATACAATGCAATACAGTTTATTTTTGTATAGCCCAAAATCACACAGGAAGTGCCGCAATGGGCTTTAACAGGCCCTGCCTTTTGACAGCCCCCCAGCCTTGACTCTCTGAGAAGACAAGGAACAACTCCCAAAAAAACCTTGTAGGGAAAAATGGAAGAAACCTCGGGAAAGGCAGTTCAAAGAGAGACCCCTTTCCAGGTAGGTTGGGCATGCAGTGGGTGTCAAAAGGAAGGGGTCAATACAATACAATACACTGAACAGAACAAATCCTTAATACAGCATAAAAATAAAGATTTTAGAAGTACGGAGCAGAATTTAACAGTAGATGATATCACATAATAAGATTTGGATATTTTTAGAGTCCTGGAGACCTCATCCATCAAGCTGCCTCCCACTATTGGCCATTCCACGGCTGAAACGTTGCTCGGCCAGCCAATCTGATGAAAGGACCCCTTTTTCCCATGATTCCTGTGATCCTCCATCAGGGATGACTTTACATTAGGCAGGCAAACAACTTGGCAGGTGGGCCGTGGCACCAATTGCCACATTTGAGTACCGAGTACTAGTGTCTGTTTGTGGCATTTGTATATGGTTTGTTTTTTTTTTGTCTCTTGTGGCGAGTGCCTGGGGCTGTTACCCAGCCGGGATGCCCAGGAGGACCAGAGGAGGGCTTATGCCTTCTCCAGACCATGAAGGGGGCGACCACCCTGGTTGCTTTGGGGACCATGGGCAGAGAGCTTGGAAGCTCAACCCTGGAGGTGCCCGTGGTCACCGCCAGGGGGTGCCCCAATGCCTAGAGAGCCTTGGACCTCAGCGCTTCTGCGACATCTGGAAGTGCTGGGGGGAAGAGGAACGGGGACACCCGGAGTGCTTCCAGGTGCACAGCCGGCACTTCTGCCACACAGGGGAATGTCGGGAAGCACCTGGAGCTCGTCCGGGTGTGGTTAAAAGGGGCCTTCCTCCATTCGATGGCAGAGTCAGAAGGAGAGGCGTGGAGGCGGAGCAGAGACCAGAAGAGGCATTGTGAGAAGGCCTGGACTTGAGGGGTGATTGGTGCTGCGGCACTGGGTTTGTGTACTCTATTGTAAATAATATTGTACATAAACGTGTGTGGTGCTAAAAACATCATGTCTACCTGTCTGTGTCCGAGCTGTACCCCACACTCCTCTCTATGTAAAATCCTGTTGCCATTTGAGAATACTGTAGCATAAGATGGTCGGGTTGGATAGAGAGGACCGTTTTGGGAGGTACGGGGCTGTCATTGTGATTTCCGGGAGTGCCATGGAAACAGATGCACTATTTAGATGGGGGCGCGAAAAGGCAGGAAGAGAAGGAAGAATAGACAGTCCGAATTTTTAAGGTGGAGGAAAAATCAATCAATCAATCAATCAATCAACATTTATTTATATAGCACATATTCATGCAAAAAAATGTAGCTCAAAGTGCTTTACAAAATGAATAGAAAAATAAAAGACACAATAAAAAATAAACATAAGTCAACATTAATTAACATAGAATAAGTAAGGTCAGATGGCCAGGGTGGACAGAAAAAACAAAAAAAAACTCCAAAAGCTGGAGAAATAAATAAAATCTGTGGGGGTTCCAGACCAAGAGACCGCCCAGCCCAAAAAGACATGTCCCATCTGAGTCCAGGAGAAAGATTGTTTTCGGGGAACACCGCAAGTTCAATGCTGTCTGGGGTGGCCACCTCGAAGATTCCGGATACACTGAGGGAAGTGAACTTTTCCGTGACAGGGATCGGAAGCAGTGTGAGCCGTAAATCTTTTATTCTGGGATTGGCGTGTCTAAGAAACTGCACTATGGGAAGATAGGACAATCGGATAAAAAAGGCTAAATCGAATGGACGGTGGGGAATATTCTGGGGTAATTGTATGCCTTTAGTTTATTGTATCTATTAGAAAAGGGGGAGTTTTGGGGGATTTTACAAAATGTTTTAATTACATTTTTTTTGTTGCATCTTTTCTCTGTGTGGTTTTGTAAAAATCACGTTTATTATAATAAGTCATCTTTCTGCACCGTGGGAAGGGGCTGAAGGCAGTTTGGGGTTGACCTGCAATCATCAGTACAATTTTCATTATAAACATATTTTGGACTGTGCTATTCTTTCCTTTGCAGCTTGTTGAACATAGTTGATCAAAGTGAAAATAGTGTCAAACAAGAAAGGAGCAAACATAAAGAATATAAATGAGTGACTGACCATAACCACTTGTCTTAATCTAGCATTCAGGATAGATTAAGACATTGAACAGACAAAGCCATATCTGTAAGGGGCACAGACAACCATTATCTGGATTCTCAGTAATTAAATGTCAGATTAACTGTTCATTGTAATATATAGTAAATGCAAGCAGTATAATACAATTGCTGAATAAAACTGAATAAATAAAAACTCAGTTGCCACAAAGATGCTAATCAACTTTTCTACCTTTTTATGTGGACCAGGAAGTTGAAGTCTTACTCTTGGTACCTTATGTGGGGTGTATTTTGCTCCTGATGATTTCCTTATATGATGTGTGACAGTAGGGGTTGCTGCCGCTCCTCCAAACCCACAGACAACATGTCCAAACACCAGGTAAAATATAAGAAATGATTTAATTTCTTGAATAATGTGCACAAAGCACCTCCACGATACACAATAATCAATAACACAATAAATCACAATAATAAGTCCTCCTCTCCACCCAGCAGCTCTGTCACACTCCCTCCCAACTCCGGCTCTGCCTGCTGGGTTTGCCACAGTCCTTTATATAGTTCATGACCCGGAAGTGCTTCTGTCCTTCAGTCCATGATTCCATAGCACGTCTGGGTCAGATGAAAGATTTTTCTTTTCTTCAGTCCAGAAGTACTTCAGTTCTTCCGTCCACGTGATTGGAAGTACCTCCGGGCTATAATAGAAACAGAAGTCAGCACCATTTAAGGAGGAAAAACAATTCAATCAATCAATATACAGTTTTTTATTAGCAGTATTCATGCAAAAAATGTCTCAATGTTGCTTTTACAAAATGAAAAAAATAAGACAATTAAATAACATAAGTCACAGTAATTAAAATAGAATTAATATTTGTCAGATGCCAAGAATCATAACCTAATAAACTTTAGCTTGAGAAATAAATAAAATCTGTGGGGTTCCAAGACCAAGAAAAGAGGACCAAAAAAACTGTCCCTCTGAGTCCTAGAGTCATTGTTAAAGGAACAGTCATAAGTTCCACATTGTCTGTCTGGGTTGCCCTGAAGATTGATATTCACGTAGTTGACGTCAGTGAAGTGTCGGAAGCACTGGAGGCAACAAAATCCATTTGGGTGGCTCTAAGAAATGCACTATGGGAGATAGGACAATCGGTTAAAAGGCTTATCGACTGGCCAGTGGGGAATATTCTGGGGTACAGGGGTGATGCTATAGGTTATTGTAGCATTGAAAGGGGAGATGCGATACAAAATGTTAATTCACAGTCTTGTTGCATCTTTTCTCTGTGTGGTTTTTAAATCAGTTATTATATAGTGAAATCTTTTGCACCTTTGGGGTTCTAGGCTTTTGATGTTTGACCAAAATCATCATAACAATTTCATTATCAAATATTTTTACTGGCGTAGTAATTCCAATATGCAGCTTGTTAAATATGGTTATTAGTGAAAAATAATCAAACAAAAATGGCCTTTTAAGAAATAATGTACTGACCATAACCACTTGCTAATCAGCATTCAAGATAATCAAGTCAAGTTGAACGATAAAGCCATATCTTGGCACAGACTAGAGAATCTGGTTCTCATATTTGCAGATTAACTGTTCATTGTTTATTAGAATGCAACCGCCTATATTTAAAGTCTGCATAAAACTAAATAAAAGTCAGTTCCACAATGCTAAGCCACTCTTACCATTTTGTATTTCTCAGCATTCAGGGGGTTCTGGTGTGGTTGGTCATTGTCTGTTGAGCCATATGATGTAGTTGAGTTGAGGTACTGCAGTTCTCCCCAGTTTTGTACACAAATTATGGTTTCATCTACACGAGCAACCTTGGTCATGAACAAACACCCCAGACCATACATACACCACCATATTTGCTTGGTAGATTTTTCGAAATGCTGTTCCTTTTGCCGCTGGGTTGCCAATTTCCCTTTTAGTCATACCCAAGTTTCCCTTTCAGATTCAATTTAGCTAGAGAAGTTTTTTCCAGTCAGCTTATTCCCGACGGTTGAAGTACCTGGGATATGAAACAGAAAAGGGTTCCCCTGGGGGGCCCCCCTGGACCGCTTGGGGCCTCCCCCAAACAGGTTCTAAATTAAGGGCCGTAATCGAACTCATTGGGCCCCATGATGCCCGGGAAAAAAATATTTCGG